>NC_083096.1:63210803-63320803 GCF_949774975.1 Lagenorhynchus albirostris | reverse complement strand
AAAGGTTGCCCTCTTTGGAATTTTCCGTCGATATTCGAAGCCAGGATTTGTTTTGAGGGCAGGTGTCATTTACAGATCTGCAATTCTTGTGAATATTAGGTGACCCTTAGCCCTGTGTTTGAAGCTGCTTTTGCAGGACACGGTCGCATGGCTGCGGCATTTCTCCATTCCCAAATCTGGTTACAAGGGCAAGAGAGCCTTCCTGTGTGTAACGTTCCAACTTGTACGTTAGAATGGAGTATGCCAGGAAAACCCCCCATTAGTTTATGTCTCATTACTTCTTGTTGGCTTTTCTTAATTTAATTTTTATCTGTTATCACAGCAAATTCGATTACAACGTTTTGTTTGTTCTAGGTGTGCAAGATGTGTTTCTTGCACACAAATACACATATCTGTTCATCTTCGGATCCATTTCCCATGTGGCTTACGACACAACGTTGAGTAGTCTTCTCTTGGTATTCCGTAGGTATTTGGTGCTTATATATTTCACATGTGTTGGCGTAGCTCTGTTTCCCGCAATATGCTAATTTATCCAATCCTCAAACCTTTCCATTTGGTTAACCATACGTTTGTTGATCGAATCTTTGATTGCCTTGCTCTGTGAAAAACCTTCACTGGTATCAATTTTTAGGTAACACCATTAAGTGATATCACAGGATAAGTGTCCTTCACTTTCTGAGTTACTTCAAGTTGTGATTACCACTAGACTCATCTATGGTGCTGCAGACGGCATTGTTTCATTTTTTTTGCCCGTGGCTCATATTCCGTCTGTACAAGTGCCAGTTCTTCTTTGTCCATACGTCTCTTGATGGACGTTTTGGTGGTTTCCATGTCTTGGCTATTGTTATACTGCTGCAGTGCAGTTTTGCCTGAATGTGTCATTCCATTTCTGTCTTCCCAGGTTATAGGCCAAGGAGTGGGTCTTCGCGATCATGTGGTATCGCAATGGTTACCTTTTAAAGGCTTCTCCGTTCTATTTTCATTAGTGGCACTTACCAGTTTACGAGGCACTTAAAGTTGAGGATATGAATTTCTTCAAAACCTCTTCAGCATTTATTGTTTGTATTTTTTGGCTGATGGTCATTCTGACCAGTGTGAGCTGATAGCTTTCTGTGGCTGGATTTGCCTATATCTAATAATTCCTTATATTGAGCTTATTGCTATGGACTTTTTTATTGTTTTGTAAAGAGTACAGCTTACCTATTCAAATGGTTTCTTAAAGTATGCGCCATATTTTGAATGTTCTTGGCCATTACCTCCTTCAACCATTTTGTTGGCAGGGGTCCTTTATAGCCCTGCAGTCCTTGTGAATATGAATTGACCTTTAGCACAGGTTTTAAGGCCGCTGTGGCGGCAAAGGGTCACGGGGCGGCAGCATTTCTACATTCCCCACTCTGGTTACTAGGGAAACAATACGTCTCTGAAGTCGTGTTCCTTGTTTGTACATTACAGTGGAATGTGTATGAATAAACACCCAAAGCATATGTCTCCTTACTTATGTTTGTTTTTTATATTTAATTTATATTTTTTATCAGAGTAATATTCCATTGCATACATGGACCACTTCTTTTGTATGCACTCATGTGTTGATGGACATTTTGGTTGTTCAAAGTCGTGGCTAGGGTAAAAAGTGCTGCCTCGTAAGGAGGTCAGCCTGTGTCTTTTTGACTCTGGTCTTCTCAGGGTATAGGCCCAGTACCGGGCCTACCAGATCGTATGGTAGCTTAATTTTTACCTTTAAACGCACCTCCTTTCTGTTCTCACTACTGGCTGTTACCATTTGATATCCCACCAGCAGCTACAGGCTACACAGTTCTCTAAAACCCCTTGAGCATTTACTGTTTAGAGATTATTTGCTGATGATCGTTCTGTCTGTTGGCAGGTTTACGTTTTTGTAGAATGGATTTGCATGTCTTCATTAATTCCTGATGTTAAGCTTTTTCCATGGCCTTCTTTGCTGAACAAGAAAAAAAGAAAGATAGGGAAAAATGAGTTAAATAGGCCTCCTGAAATTTTCTCCTTGAAAAGTTGCCCTCTTTGAATTTTTAGGTAGATATTCCAACCCAGGTATTTTTGAGGGCAGGTGTCGCTTACAGGCCTGCAATTCTTGTGAATATAATGGGACCCTTAGCCCTGTCTTTAAAGCTGCTTTGGCAGGAGACGGTCACCAGGCTGCGGCATTTCTCCATTCTTAAATCTGGTTACTAAGTCAACAGAGACTTCCTGGAAGCTGTGTTGCAAGGTTGTATGTTAGGATGGAATGAGCCAGGAAGCACCCCCATAGTTTTGTGCCCCATTAATTCTTGTTCGTATTTTAATTTTTATTTTTTATCACAGCAGATTTGATGATGATGTTTTGTGTGTTCTACGTGAGCCAGATGTGTGTGTTTTTGGCACCGATACGTATATGTATTCATCTTGGGATCCATTTGCCATGTAGGTTATGACACAGTGTTGAGTAGTCTTCTCTTGAAATTCTGCGGGTATTTTGTGATTACATATGTCACGTGTGTTTGCATATCTCCGTTAACTCCAATATCCTAATGTATCCGATCTTCGCAACTTTCCAATTGGTTAATCATAAGTCTGTTTAATAAACCCGTGATTGCCTTTCTCTGTGGAAATATCTTCATTGGTATCAATTTTTGGGTAACACCTATGATTGATATCATAGGATACGTGTCTTTCGCTTTCTGACTTACTTCAAGTTGTGTGACTACCTCCAGAGTCATCTATGGGTCTGCCAACTGCATTGTTTCATTTTTTTCCCATGGCTAATAATCCACCTGTACATGTACAAGTTATTCTTTGTCCATTCGTCTCCTGATGGACATTTTGTTTGTTTCTAGGTTTTGGCTCTTGTAACTCTGCTGCAGTGCAGTTTTGCCTGAATGTGTCATTCCATTTCTGTCTTCCTAGGTTATAGGCCAAGGAGTGGAACTGTGGGATCATATGGTATCTCAAGGTTTACCTTTTAAAGACTGTTCCATTCTATTTTCATTAGCGGCACTTACAAGTTTATGAGCCAATTAAAGTTGAGGGTATGCGTTTCTTCACAACCTCTTCAGCATTTACTGTTTGTATTTTTTGTGCTCACGGTCATTCTGACTGGTGTGAGGTGATACGTTTTTGTGGCTGGATTTGCATGTGTCTAATAATTCCTTATATGGAGCTTATAGCCATGTACTTTTTTATTGTTTTTTAAAGAGTGAGTACAGCTTACCTATTCAAATGGTTTCTTGAAGTATGTGTCACATTTTGAATTTTTTTGGCCATTACATCCCTCAACATATTTTGTTGGCAGGTGTCATTTAGAGCACTGCAGTCCTTGTGAATACGCAGTGACCTTTAGCACAGGTTTCAAAAGTGCTCTTGGGGCAAACGGGCACAGGGCGGCAGCATTTCTACGTTCCCCACACTGGTTACTAGGGAAAGAGTACCTTCCTGGAAGTAGTGTTCCTTGGGTGTAAATTAGAGTGGAATGTGCCCGGATAAACACCCAAAGCTTATGTCTCCTTACTTATGTTTGTTTTTTATAGTTATATTTTTTATCGGAGTAATACTCCATCTTGTACATGGACCACTTGTTCTTTGTGCATTCATGTGTTGATGGAAATTTTGGTTCTTCCAAGTCTTGGCTAGGGTAAATAGTGCTGCATCGTAGGATTGTCAGCCTGTGTCTTTTTGATTCTGGTATTGTCAGGTGATAGAGCCAGTAGCGAGCTACCAGATCATATGGTAGCTCAATTTTTACCCTTAAACGCACCTCCTTTAAGTTCTCACCACTGGCTGCTACTATTTGACCTCCCAGCAGCAGCTAGAGGGTACACAGTTCTCTAAAACCCCTTGAGCATTTATTGTTTAGAGCTTTTTTGCTGATGATCATTCTGACTGTTGTCAGGTAAACGTTTTTGTAGATTGAGTTGGCATGTCTTTATTAATCCCTGGTGTTGAGCTTCTTCCATTTTTGTGAAACCAAAAAAAACCAAGAAGGAAAAAAAATGTGAGTTAAACATACTCTTGAAACTGTCTTCTTGAAAGGTTGCCCTCTTTTGAATTTTCCGTCGATATTCGAAGCCAGGATTTGTTTTGAGGGCAGGTGTCATTTACAGATCTGCAATTCTTGTGAATATTAGGTGACCCTTAGCCCTGTGTTTGAAGCTGCTTTTGCAGGACACGGTCGCATGGCTGCGGCATTTCTCCATTCCCAAATCTGGTTACAAGGGCAAGAGAGCCTTCCTGTGTGTAACGTTCCAACTTGTACGTTAGAATGGAGTATGCCAGGAAAACCCCCCATTAGTTTATGTCTCATTACTTCTTGTTGGCTTTTCTTAATTTAATTTTTATCTGTTATCACAGCAAATTCGATTACAACGTTTTGTTTGTTCTAGGTGTGCAAGATGTGTTTCTTGCACACAAATACACATATCTGTTCATCTTCGGATCCATTTCCCATGTGGCTTACGACACAACGTTGAGTAGTCTTCTCTTGGTATTCCCTAGGTATTTAGTGCTTATATATTTCACATGTGTTGGCATATCTCTGTTTCCCGCAATATGCTAATTTATCCAATCCTCAAACCTTTCCATTTGGTTAACCATACGTTTGTTGATCGAATCTTTGATTGCCTTTCTCTGTGAAAAACCTTCACTGGTATCAATTTTTAGGTAACACCATTAAGTGATATCACAGGATAAGTGTCCTTCACTTTCTGAGTTACTTCAAGTTGTGATTACCACTAGACTCATCTATGGTGCTGCAGACGGCATTGTTTCATTTTTTTTGCCCGTGGCTCATATTCCATCTGTACAAGTGCCAGTTCTTCTTTGTCCATACGTCTCTTGATGGACGTTTTGGTGGTTTCCATGTCTTGGCTATTGTTATACTGCTGCAGTGCAGTTTTGCCTGAATGTGTCATTCCATTTCTGTCTTCCCAGGTTATAGGCCAAGGAGTGGGTCTTCGCGATCATGTGGTATCGCAATGGTTACCTTTTAAAGGCTTCTCCGTTCTATTTTCATTAGTGGCACTTACCAGTTTACGAGGCACTTAAAGTTGAGGATATGAATTTCTTCAAAACCTCTTCAGCATTTATTGTTTGTATTTTTTGGCTGATGGTCATTCTGACCAGTGTGAGCTGATAGCTTTCTGTGGCTGGATTTGCCTATATCTAATAATTCCTTATATTGAGCTTATTGCTATGGACTTTTTTATTGTTTTGTAAAGAGTACAGCTTACCTATTCAAATGGTTTCTTAAAGTATGCGCCATATTTTGAATGTTCTTGGCCATTACCTCCTTCAACCATTTTGTTGGCAGGGGTCCTTTATAGCCCTGCAGTCCTTGTGAATATGAATTGACCTTTAGCACAGGTTTTAAGGCCGCTGTGGCGGCAAAGGGTCACGGGGCGGCAGCATTTCTACATTCCCCACTCTGGTTACTAGGGAAACAATACGTCTCTGAAGTCGTGTTCCTTGTTTGTACATTACAGTGGAATGTGTATGAATAAACACCCAAAGCATATGTCTCCTTACTTATGTTTGTTTTTTATATTTAATTTATATTTTTTATCAGAGTAATATTCCATTGCATACATGGACCACTTCTTTTGTATGCACTCATGTGTTGATGGACATTTTGGTTGTTCAAAGTCGTGGCTAGGGTAAAAAGTGCTGCCTCGTAAGGAGGTCAGCCTGTGTCTTTTTGACTCTGGTCTTCTCAGGGTATAGGCCCAGTACCGGGCCTACCAGATCGTATGGTAGCTTAATTTTTACCTTTAAACGCACCTCCTTTCTGTTCTCACTACTGGCTGTTACCATTTGATATCCCACCAGCAGCTACAGGCTACACAGTTCTCTAAAACCCCTTGAGCATTTACTGTTTAGAGATTATTTGCTGATGATCGTTCTGTCTGTTGGCAGGTTTACGTTTTTGTAGAATGGATTTGCATGTCTTCATTAATTCCTGATGTTAAGCTTTTTCCATGGCCTTCTTTGCTGAACAAGAAAAAAAGAAAGATAGGGAAAAATGAGTTAAATAGGCCTCCTGAAATTTTCTCCTTGAAAAGTTGCCCTCTTTGAATTTTTAGGTAGATATTCCAACCCAGGTATTTTTGAGGGCAGGTGTCGTTTACAGGCCTGCAATTCTTGTGAATATAATGGGACCCTTAGCCCTGTCTTTAAAGCTGCTTTGGCAGGAGACGGTCACCAGGCTGCGGCATTTCTCCATTCTTAAATCTGGTTACTAAGTCAACAGAGACTTCCTGGAAGCTGTGTTGCAAGGTTGTATGTTAGGATGGAATGAGCCAGGAAGCACCCCCATAGTTTTGTGCCCCATTAATTCTTGTTCGTATTTTAATTTTTATTTTTTATCACAGCAGGTTTGATGATGATGTTTTGTGTGTTCTACGTGAGCCAGATGTGTGTGTTTTTGGCACCGATACGTATATGTATTCATCTTGGGATCCATTTGCCATGTAGGTTATGACACAGTGTTGAGTAGTCTTCTCTTGAAATTCTGCGGGTATTTTGTGATTACATATGTCACGTGTGTTTGTATATCTCCGTTAACTCCAACATCCTAATGTATCCGATCTTCGCAACTTTCCAATTGGTTAATCATAAGTCTGTTTAATAAACCCGTGATTGCCTTTCTCTGTGGAAATATCTTCATTGGTATCAATTTTTGGGTAACACCTATGATTGATATCATAGGATACGTGTCTTTCGCTTTCTGACTTACTTCAAGTTGTGTGACTACCTCCAGAGTCATCTATGGGTCTGCCAACTGCATTGTTTCATTTTTTTCCCATGGCTAATAATCCATCTGTACATGTACAAGTTATTCTTTGTCCATTCGTCTCCTGATGGACATTTTGTTTGTTTCTAGGTTTTGGCTCTTGTAACTCTGCTGCAGTGCAGTTTTGCCTGAATGTGTCATTCCATTTCTGTCTTCCTAGGTTATAGGCCAAGGAGTGGAACTGTGGGATCATATGGTATCTCAAGGTTTACCTTTTAAAGACTGTTCCATTCTATTTTCATTAGCGGCACTTACAAGTTTATGAGCCAATTAAAGTTGAGGGTATGCGTTTCTTCACAACCTCTTCAGCATTTACTGTTTGTATTTTTTGTGCTCACGGTCATTCTGACTGGTGTGAGGTGATACGTTTTTGTGGCTGGATTTGCATGTGTCTAATAATTCCTTATATGGAGCTTATAGCCATGTACTTTTTTATTGTTTTTTAAAGAGTGAGTACAGCTTACCTATTCAAATGGTTTCTTGAAGTATGTGTCACATTTTGAATTTTTTTGGCCATTACATCCCTCAACATATTTTGTTGGCAGGTGTCATTTAGAGCACTGCAGTCCTTGTGAATACGCAGTGACCTTTAGCACAGGTTTCAAAAGTGCTCTTGGGGCAAACGGGCACAGGGCGGCAGCATTTCTACGTTCCCCACACTGGTTACTAGGGAAAGAGTACCTTCCTGGAAGTAGTGTTCCTTGGGTGTAAATTAGAGTGGAATGTGCCCGGATAAACACCCAAAGCTTATGTCTCCTTACTTATGTTTGTTTTTTATAGTTATATTTTTTATCGGAGTAATACTCCATCTTGTACATGGACCACTTGTTCTTTGTGCATTCATGTGTTGATGGAAATTTTGGTTCTTCCAAGTCTTGGCTAGGGTAAATAGTGCTGCATCGTAGGATTGTCAGCCTGTGTCTTTTTGATTCTGGTATTGTCAGGTGATAGAGCCAGTAGCGAGCTACCAGATCATATGGTAGCTCAATTTTTACCCTTAAACGCACCTCCTTTAAGTTCTCACCACTGGCTGCTACTATTTGACCTCCCAGCAGCAGCTAGAGGGTACACAGTTCTCTAAAACCCCTTGAGCATTTATTGTTTAGAGCTTTTTTGCTGATGATCATTCTGACTGTTGTCAGGTAAACGTTTTTGTAGATTGAGTTGGCATGTCTTTATTAATCCCTGGTGTTGAGCTTCTTCCATTTTTGTGAAACCAAAAAAAACCAAGAAGGAAAAAAAATGTGAGTTAAACATACTCTTGAAACTGTCTTCTTGAAAGGTTGCCCTCTTTTGAATTTTCCGTCGATATTCGAAGCCAGGATTTGTTTTGAGGGCAGGTGTCATTTACAGATCTGCAATTCTTGTGAATATTAGGTGACCCTTAGCCCTGTGTTTGAAGCTGCTTTTGCAGGACACGGTCGCATGGCTGCGGCATTTCTCCATTCCCAAATCTGGTTACAAGGGCAAGAGAGCCTTCCTGTGTGTAACGTTCCAACTTGTACGTTAGAATGGAGTATGCCAGGAAAACCCCCCATTAGTTTATGTCTCATTACTTCTTGTTGGCTTTTCTTAATTTAATTTTTATCTGTTATCACAGCAAATTCGATTACAACGTTTTGTTTGTTCTAGGTGTGCAAGATGTGTTTCTTGCACACAAATACACATATCTGTTCATCTTCGGATCCATTTCCCATGTGGCTTACGACACAACGTTGAGTAGTCTTCTCTTGGTATTCCGTAGGTATTTGGTGCTTATATATTTCACATGTGTTGGCGTAGCTCTGTTTCCCGCAATATGCTAATTTATCCAATCCTCAAACCTTTCCATTTGGTTAACCGTACGTTTGTTGATCGAATCTTTGATTGCCTTGCTCTGTGAAAAACCTTCACTGGTATCAATTTTTAGGTAACACCATTAAGTGATATCACAGGATAAGTGTCCTTCACTTTCTGAGTTACTTCAAGTTGTGATTACCACTAGACTCATCTATGGTGCTGCAGACGGCATTGTTTCATTTTTTTTGCCCGTGGCTCATATTCCGTCTGTACAAGTGCCAGTTCTTCTTTGTCCATACGTCTCTTGATGGACGTTTTGGTGGTTTCCATGTCTTGGCTATTGTTATACTGCTGCAGTGCAGTTTTGCCTGAATGTGTCATTCCATTTCTGTCTTCCCAGGTTATAGGCCAAGGAGTGGGTCTTCGCGATCATGTGGTATCGCAATGGTTACCTTTTAAAGGCTTCTCCGTTCTATTTTCATTAGTGGCACTTACCAGTTTACGAGGCACTTAAAGTTGAGGATATGAATTTCTTCAAAACCTCTTCAGCATTTATTGTTTGTATTTTTTGGCTGATGGTCATTCTGACCAGTGTGAGCTGATAGCTTTCTGTGGCTGGATTTGCCTATATCTAATAATTCCTTATATTGAGCTTATTGCTATGGACTTTTTTATTGTTTTGTAAAGAGTACAGCTTACCTATTCAAATGGTTTCTTAAAGTATGCGCCATATTTTGAATGTTCTTGGCCATTACCTCCTTCAACCATTTTGTTGGCAGGGGTCCTTTATAGCCCTGCAGTCCTTGGGAATATGAATTGACCTTTAGCACAGGTTTTAAGGCCGCTGTGGCGGCAAAGGGTCACGGGGCGGCAGCATTTCTACATTCCCCACTCTGGTTACTAGGGAAACAATACGTCTCTGAAGTCGTGTTCCTTGTTTGTACATTACAGTGGAATGTGTATGAATAAACACCCAAAGCATATGTCTCCTTACTTATGTTTGTTTTTTATATTTAATTTATATTTTTTATCAGAGTAATATTCCATTGCATACATGGACCACTTCTTTTGTATGCACTCATGTGTTGATGGACATTTTGGTTGTTCAAAGTCGTGGCTAGGGTAAAAAGTGCTGCCTCGTAAGGAGGTCAGCCTGTGTCTTTTTGATTCTGGTCTTCTCAGGGTATAGGCCCAGTACCGGGCCTACCAGATCGTATGGTAGCTTAATTTTTACCTTTAAACGCACCTCCTTTCTGTTCTCACTACTGGCTGTTACCATTTGATATCCCACCAGCAGCTACAGGCTACACAGTTCTCTAAAACCCCTTGAGCATTTACTGTTTAGAGATTATTTGCTGATGATCGTTCTGTCTGTTGGCAGGTTTACGTTTTTGTAGAATGGATTTGCATGTCTTCATTAATTCCTGATGTTAAGCTTTTTCCATGGCCTTCTTTGCTGAACAAGAAAAAAAGAAAGATAGGGAAAAATGAGTTAAATAGGCCTCCTGAAATTTTCTCCTTGAAAAGTTGCCCTCTTTGAATTTTTAGGTAGATATTCCAACCCAGGTATTTTTGAGGGCAGGTGTCGTTTACAGGCCTGCAATTCTTGTGAATATAATGGGACCCTTAGCCCTGTCTTTAAAGCTGCTTTGGCAGGAGACGGTCACCAGGCTGCGGCATTTCTCCATTCTTAAATCTGGTTACTAAGTCAACAGAGACTTCCTGGAAGCTGTGTTGCAAGGTTGTATGTTAGGATGGAATGAGCCAGGAAGCACCCCCATAGTTTTGTGCCCCATTAATTCTTGTTCGTATTTTAATTTTTATTTTTTATCACAGCAGATTTGATGATGATGTTTTGTGTGTTCTACGTGAGCCAGATGTGTGTGTTTTTGGCACCGATACGTATATGTATTCATCTTGGGATCCATTTGCCATGTAGGTTATGACACAGTGTTGAGTAGTCTTCTCTTGAAATTCTGCGGGTATTTTGTGATTACATATGTCACGTGTGTTTGCATATCTCCGTTAACTCCAATATCCTAATGTATCCGATCTTCGCAACTTTCCAATTGGTTAATCATAAGTCTGTTTAATAAACCCGTGATTGCCTTTCTCTGTGGAAATATCTTCATTGGTATCAATTTTGGGGTAACACCTATGATTGATATCATAGGATACGTGTCTTTCGCTTTCTGACTTACTTCAAGTTGTGTGACTACCTCCAGAGTCATCTATGGGTCTGCCAACTGCATTGTTTCATTTTTTTCCCATGGCTAATAATCCACCTGTACATGTACAAGTTATTCTTTGTCCATTCGTCTCCTGATGGACATTTTGTTTGTTTCTAGGTTTTGGCTCTTGTAACTCTGCTGCAGTGCAGTTTTGCCTGAATGTGTCATTCCATTTCTGTCTTCCTAGGTTATAGGCCAAGGAGTGGAACTGTGGGATCATATGGTATCTCAAGGTTTACCTTTTAAAGACTGTTCCATTCTATTTTCATTAGCGGCACTTACAAGTTTATGAGCCAATAAAAGTTGAGGGTATGCGTTTCTTCACAACCTCTTCAGCATTTACTGTTTGTATTTTTTGTGCTCACGGTCATTCTGACTGGTGTGAGGTGATACGTTTTTGTGGCTGGATTTGCATGTGTCTAATAATTCCTTATATGGAGCTTATAGCCATGTACTTTTTTATTGTTTTTTAAAGAGTGAGTACAGCTTACCTATTCAAATGGTTTCTTGAAGTATGTGTCACATTTTGAATTTTTTTGGCCATTACATCCCTCAACATATTTTGTTGGCAGGTGTCATTTAGAGCACTGCAGTCCTTGTGAATACGCAGTGACCTTTAGCACAGGTTTCAAAAGTGCTCTTGGGGCAAACGGGCACAGGGCGGCAGCATTTCTACGTTCCCCACACTGGTTACTAGGGAAAGAGTACCTTCCTGGAAGTAGTGTTCCTTGGGTGTAAATTAGAGTGGAATGTGCCCGGATAAACACCCAAAGCTTATGTCTCCTTACTTATGTTTGTTTTTTATAGTTATATTTTTTATCGGAGTAATACTCCATCTTGTACATGGACCACTTGTTCTTTGTGCATTCATGTGTTGATGGAAATTTTGGTTCTTCCAAGTCTTGGCTAGGGTAAATAGTGCTGCATCGTAGGATTGTCAGCCTGTGTCTTTTTGATTCTGGTATTGTCAGGTGATAGAGCCAGTAGCGAGCTACCAGATCATATGGTAGCTCAATTTTTACCCTTAAACGCACCTCCTTTAAGTTCTCACCACTGGCTGCTACTATTTGACCTCCCAGCAGCAGCTAGAGGGTACACAGTTCTCTAAAACCCCTTGAGCATTTATTGTTTAGAGCTTTTTTGCTGATGATCATTCTGACTGTTGTCAGGTAAACGTTTTTGTAGATTGAGTTGGCATGTCTTTATTAATCCCTGGTGTTGAGCTTCTTCCATTTTTGTGAAACCAAAAAAAACCAAGAAGGAAAAAAAATGTGAGTTAAACATACTCTTGAAACTGTCTTCTTGAAAGGTTGCCCTCTTTTGAATTTTCCGTCGATATTCGAAGGCAGGATTTGTTTTGAGGGCAGGTGTCATTTACAGATCTGCAATTCTTGTGAATATTAGGTGACCCTTAGCCCTGTGTTTGAAGCTGCTTTTGCAGGACACGGTCGCATGGCTGCGGCATTTCTCCATTCCCAAATCTGGTTACAAGGGCAAGAGAGCCTTCCTGTGTGTAACGTTCCAACTTGTACGTTAGAATGGAGTATGCCAGGAAAACCCCCCATTAGTTTATGTCTCATTACTTCTTGTTGGCTTTTCTTAATTTAATTTTTATCTGTTATCACAGCAAATTCGATTACAACGTTTTGTTTGTTCTAGGTGTGCAAGATGTGTTTCTTGCACACAAATACACATATCTGTTCATCTTCGGATCCATTTCCCATGTGGCTTACGACACAACGTTGAGTAGTCTTCTCTTGGTATTCCGTAGGTATTTGGTGCTTATATATTTCACATGTGTTGGCGTAGCTCTGTTTCCCGCAATATGCTAATTTATCCAATCCTCAAACCTTTCCATTTGGTTAACCATACGTTTGTTGATCGAATCTTTGATTGCCTTGCTCTGTGAAAAACCTTCACTGGTATCAATTTTTAGGTAACACCATTAAGTGATATCACAGGATAAGTGTCCTTCACTTTCTGAGTTACTTCAAGTTGTGATTACCACTAGACTCATCTATGGTGCTGCAGACGGCATTGTTTCATTTTTTTTGCCCGTGGCTCATATTCCGTCTGTACAAGTGCCAGTTCTTCTTTGTCCATACGTCTCTTGATGGACGTTTTGGTGGTTTCCATGTCTTGGCTATTGTTATACTGCTGCAGTGCAGTTTTGCCTGAATGTGTCATTCCATTTCTGTCTTCCCAGGTTATAGGCCAAGGAGTGGGTCTTCGCGATCATGTGGTATCGCAATGGTTACCTTTTAAAGGCTTCTCCGTTCTATTTTCATTAGTGGCACTTACCAGTTTACGAGGCACTTAAAGTTGAGGATATGAATTTCTTCAAAACCTCTTCAGCATTTATTGTTTGTATTTTTTGGCTGATGGTCATTCTGACCAGTGTGAGCTGATAGCTTTCTGTGGCTGGATTTGCCTATATCTAATAATTCCTTATATTGAGCTTATTGCTATGGACTTTTTTATTGTTTTGTAAAGAGTACAGCTTACCTATTCAAATGGTTTCTTAAAGTATGCGCCATATTTTGAATGTTCTTGGCCATTACCTCCTTCAACCATTTTGTTGGCAGGGGTCCTTTATAGCCCTGCAGTCCTTGGGAATATGAATTGACCTTTAGCACAGGTTTTAAGGCCGCTGTGGCGGCAAAGGGTCACGGGGCGGCAGCATTTCTACATTCCCCACTCTGGTTACTAGGGAAACAATACGTCTCTGAAGTCGTGTTCCTTGTTTGTACATTACAGTGGAATGTGTATGAATAAACACCCAAAGCATATGTCTCCTTACTTATGTTTGTTTTTTATATTTAATTTATATTTTTTATCAGAGTAATATGCCATTGCATACATGGACCACTTCTTTTGTATGCACTCATGTGTTGATGGACATTTTGGTTGTTCAAAGTCGTGGCTAGGGTAAAAAGTGCTGCCTCGTAAGGAGGTCAGCCTGTGTCTTTTTGATTCTGGTCTTCTCAGGGTATAGGCCCAGTACCGGGCCTACCAGATCGTATGGTAGCTTAATTTTTACCTTTAAACGCACCTCCTTTCTGTTCTCACTACTGGCTGTTACCATTTGATATCCCACCAGCAGCTACAGGCTACACAGTTCTCTAAAACCCCTTGAGCATTTACTGTTTAGAGATTATTTGCTGATGATCGTTCTGTCTGTTGGCAGGTTTACGTTTTTGTAGAATGGATTTGCATGTCTTCATTAATTCCTGATGTTAAGCTTTTTCCATGGCCTTCTTTGCTGAACAAGAAAAAAAGAAAGATAGGGAAAAATGAGTTAAATAGGCCTCTTGAAATTTTCTCCTTGAAAGGTTGCCCTCTTTGAATTTTTAGGTAGATATTCCAACCCAGGTATTTTTGAGGGCAGGTGTCGCTTATAGGCCTGCAATTCTTGTGAATATAATGGGACCTTTAGCCCTGTCTTTAAAGCTGCTTTGGCAGGAGACGGTCACCAGGCTGCGGCATTTCTCCATTCTTAAATCTGGTTACTAAGTCAACAGAGATTTCCTGGAAGCTGTGTTGCAAGGTTGTATGTTAGGATGGAATGAGCCAGGAAGCACCCCCATAGTTTTGTGCCCCATTAATTCTTGTTCGTATTTTAATTTTTATTTTTTATCACAGCAGATTTGATGATGATGTTTTGTGTGTTCTACGTGAGCCAGATGTGTGTGTTTTTGGCACCGATACGTATATGTATTCATCTTGGGATCCATTTGCCATGTAGGTTATGACACAGTGTTGAGTAGTCTTCTCTTGAAATTCTGCGGGTATTTTGTGATTACATATGTCACGTGTGTTTGCATATCTCCGTTAACTCCAATATCCTAATGTATCCGATCTTCGCAACTTTCCAATTGGTTAATCATAAGTCTGTTTAATAAACCCGTGATTGCCTTTCTCTGTGGAAATATCTTCATTGGTATCAATTTTTGGGTAACACCTATGATTGATATCATAGGATACGTGTCTTTCGCTTTCTGACTTACTTCAAGTTGTGTGACTACCTCCAGAGTCATCTATGGGTCTGCCAACTGCATTGTTTCATTTTTTTCCCATGGCTAATAATCCATCTGTACATGTACAAGTTATTCTTTGTCCATTCGTCTCCTGATGGACATTTTGTTTGTTTCTAGGTTTTGGCTCTTGTAACTCTGCTGCAGTGCAGTTTTGCCTGAATGTGTCATTCCATTTCTGTCTTCCTAGGTTATAGGCCAAGGAGTGGAACTGTGGGATCATATGGTATCTCAAGGTTTACCTTTTAAAGACTGTTCCATTCTATTTTCATTAGCGGCACTTACAAGTTTATGAGCCAATAAAAGTTGAGGGTATGCGTTTCTTCACAACCTCTTCAGCATTTACTGTTTGTATTTTTTGTGCTCACGGTCATTCTGACTGGTGTGAGGTGATACGTTTTTGTGGCTGGATTTGCATGTGTCTAATAATTCCTTATATGGAGCTTATAGCCATGTACTTTTTTATTGTTTTTTAAAGAGTGAGTACAGCTTACCTATTCAAATGGTTTCTTGAAGTATGTGTCACATTTTGAATTTTTTTGGCCATTACATCCCTCAACATATTTTGTTGGCAGGTGTCATTTAGAGCACTGCAGTCCTTGTGAATACGCAGTGACCTTTAGCACAGGTTTCAAAAGTGCTCTTGGGGCAAACGGGCACAGGGCGGCAGCATTTCTACGTTCCCCACACTGGTTACTAGGGAAAGAGTACCTTCCTGGAAGTAGTGTTCCTTGGGTGTAAATTAGAGTGGAATGTGCCCGGATAAACACCCAAAGCTTATGTCTCCTTACTTATGTTTGTTTTTTATAGTTATATTTTTTATCGGAGTAATACTCCATCTTGTACATGGACCACTTGTTCTTTGTGCATTCATGTGTTGATGGAAATTTTGGTTCTTCCAAGTCTTGGCTAGGGTAAATAGTGCTGCATCGTAGGATTGTCAGCCTGTGTCTTTTTGATTCTGGTATTGTCAGGTGATAGAGCCAGTAGCGAGCTACCAGATCATATGGTAGCTCAATTTTTACCCTTAAACGCACCTCCTTTAAGTTCTCACCACTGGCTGCTACTATTTGACCTCCCAGCAGCAGCTAGAGGGTACACAGTTCTCTAAAACCCCTTGAGCATTTATTGTTTAGAGCTTTTTTGCTGATGATCATTCTGACTGTTGTCAGGCAAACGTTTTTGTAGATTGAGTTGGCATGTCTTTATTAATCCCTGGTGTTGAGCTTCTTCCATTTTTGTGAAACCAAAAAAAACCAAGAAGGAAAAAAAATGTGAGTTAAACATACTCTTGAAACTGTCTTCTTGAAAGGTTGCCCTCTTTGGAATTTTCCGTCGATATTCGAAGGCAGGATTTGTTTTGAGGGCAGGTGTCATTTACAGATCTGCAATTCTTGTGAATATTAGGTGACCCTTAGCCCTGTGTTTGAAGCTGCTTTTGCAGGACACGGTCGCATGGCTGCGGCATTTCTCCATTCCCAAATCTGGTTACAAGGGCAAGAGAGCCTTCCTGTGTGTAACGTTCCAACTTGTACGTTAGAATGGAGTATGCCAGGAAAACCCCCCATTAGTTTATGTCTCATTACTTCTTGTTGGCTTTTCTTAATTTAATTTTTATCTGTTATCACAGCAAATTCGATTACAACGTTTTGTTTGTTCTAGGTGTGCAAGATGTGTTTCTTGCACACAAATACACATATCTGTTCATCTTCGGATCCATTTCCCATGTGGCTTACGACACAACGTTGAGTAGTCTTCTCTTGGTATTCCGTAGGTATTTGGTGCTTATATATTTCACATGTGTTGGCGTAGCTCTGTTTCCCGCAATATGCTAATTTATCCAATCCTCAAACCTTTCCATTTGGTTAACCATACGTTTGTTGATCGAATCTTTGATTGCCTTGCTCTGTGAAAAACCTTCACTGGTATCAATTTTTAGGTAACACCATTAAGTGATATCACAGGATAAGTGTCCTTCACTTTCTGAGTTACTTCAAGTTGTGATTACCACTAGACTCATCTATGGTGCTGCAGACGGCATTGTTTCATTTTTTTTGCCCGTGGCTCATATTCCGTCTGTACAAGTGCCAGTTCTTCTTTGTCCATACGTCTCTTGATGGACGTTTTGGTGGTTTCCATGTCTTGGCTATTGTTATACTGCTGCAGTGCAGTTTTGCCTGAATGTGTCATTCCATTTCTGTCTTCCCAGGTTATAGGCCAAGGAGTGGGTCTTCGCGATCATGTGGTATCGCAATGGTTACCTTTTAAAGGCTTCTCCGTTCTATTTTCATTAGTGGCACTTACCAGTTTACGAGGCACTTAAAGTTGAGGATATGAATTTCTTCAAAACCTCTTCAGCATTTATTGTTTGTATTTTTTGGCTGATGGTCATTCTGACCAGTGTGAGCTGATAGCTTTCTGTGGCTGGATTTGCCTATATCTAATAATTCCTTATATTGAGCTTATTGCTATGGACTTTTTTATTGTTTTGTAAAGAGTACAGCTTACCTATTCAAATGGTTTCTTAAAGTATGCGCCATATTTTGAATGTTCTTGGCCATTACCTCCTTCAACCATTTTGTTGGCAGGGGTCCTTTATAGCCCTGCAGTCCTTGTGAATATGAATTGACCTTTAGCACAGGTTTTAAGGCCGCTGTGGTGGCAAAGGGTCACGGGGCGGCAGCATTTCTACATTCCCCACTCTGGTTACTAGGGAAACAATACGTCTCTGAAGTCGTGTTCCTTGTTTGTACATTACAGTGGAATGTGTATGAATAAACACCCAAAGCATATGTCTCCTTACTTATGTTTGTTTTTTATATTTAATTTATATTTTTTATCAGAGTAATATTCCATTGCATACATGGACCACTTCTTTTGTATGCACTCATGTGTTGATGGACATTTTGGTTGTTCAAAGTCGTGGCTAGGGTAAAAAGTGCTGCCTCGTAAGGAGGTCAGCCTGTGTCTTTTTGACTCTGGTCTTCTCAGGGTATAGGCCCAGTACCGGGCCTACCAGATCGTATGGTAGCTTAATTTTTACCTTTAAACGCACCTCCTTTCTGTTCTCACTACTGGCTGTTACCATTTGATATCCCACCAGCAGCTACAGGCTACACAGTTCTCTAAAACCCCTTGAGCATTTACTGTTTAGAGATTATTTGCTGATGATCGTTCTGTCTGTTGGCAGGTTTACGTTTTTGTAGAATGGATTTGCATGTCTTCATTAATTCCTGATGTTAAGCTTTTTCCATGGCCTTCTTTGCTGAACAAGAAAAAAAGAAAGATAGGGAAAAATGAGTTAAATAGGCCTCCTGAAATTTTCTCCTTGAAAAGTTGCCCTCTTTGAATTTTTAGGTAGATATTCCAACCCAGGTATTTTTGAGGGCAGGTGTCGTTTACAGGCCTGCAATTCTTGTGAATATAATGGGACCCTTAGCCCTGTCTTTAAAGCTGCTTTGGCAGGAGACGGTCACCAGGCTGCGGCATTTCTCCATTCTTAAATCTGGTTACTAAGTCAACAGAGACTTCCTGGAAGCTGTGTTGCAAGGTTGTATGTTAGGATGGAATGAGCCAGGAAGCACCCCCATAGTTTTGTGCCCCATTAATTCTTGTTCGTATTTTAATTTTTATTTTTTATCACAGCAGATTTGATGATGATGTTTTGTGTGTTCTACGTGAGCCAGATGTGTGTGTTTTTGGCACCGATACGTATATGTATTCATCTTGGGATCCATTTGCCATGTAGGTTATGACACAGTGTTGAGTAGTCTTCTCTTGAAATTCTGCGGGTATTTTGTGATTACATATGTCACGTGTGTTTGCATATCTCCGTTAACTCCAATATCCTAATGTATCCGATCTTCGCAACTTTCCAATTGGTTAATCATAAGTCTGTTTAATAAACCCGTGATTGCCTTTCTCTGTGGAAATATCTTCATTGGTATCAATTTTTGGGTAACACCTATGATTGATATCATAGGATACGTGTCTTTCGCTTTCTGACTTACTTCAAGTTGTGTGACTACCTCCAGAGTCATCTATGGGTCTGCCAACTGCATTGTTTCATTTTTTTCCCATGGCTAATAATCCACCTGTACATGTACAAGTTATTCTTTGTCCATTCGTCTCCTGATGGACATTTTGTTTGTTTCTAGGTTTTGGCTCTTGTAACTCTGCTGCAGTGCAGTTTTGCCTGAATGTGTCATTCCATTTCTGTCTTCCTAGGTTATAGGCCAAGGAGTGGAACTGTGGGATCATATGGTATCTCAAGGTTTACCTTTTAAAGACTGTTCCATTCTATTTTCATTAGCGGCACTTACAAGTTTATGAGCCAATTAAAGTTGAGGGTATGCGTTTCTTCACAACCTCTTCAGCATTTACTGTTTGTATTTTTTGTGCTCACGGTCATTCTGACTGGTGTGAGGTGATACGTTTTTGTGGCTGGATTTGCATGTGTCTAATAATTCCTTATATGGAGCTTATAGCCATGTACTTTTTTATTGTTTTTTAAAGAGTGAGTACAGCTTACCTATTCAAATGGTTTCTTGAAGTATGTGTCACATTTTGAATTTTTTTGGCCATTACATCCCTCAACATATTTTGTTGGCAGGTGTCATTTAGAGCACTGCAGTCCTTGTGAATACGCAGTGACCTTTAGCACAGGTTTCAAAAGTGCTCTTGGGGCAAACGGGCACAGGGCGGCAGCATTTCTACGTTCCCCACACTGGTTACTAGGGAAAGAGTACCTTCCTGGAAGTAGTGTTCCTTGGGTGTAAATTAGAGTGGAATGTGCCCGGATAAACACCCAAAGCTTATGTCTCCTTACTTATGTTTGTTTTTTATAGTTATATTTTTTATCGGAGTAATACTCCATCTTGTACATGGACCACTTGTTCTTTGTGCATTCATGTGTTGATGGAAATTTTGGTTCTTCCAAGTCTTGGCTAGGGTAAATAGTGCTGCATCGTAGGATTGTCAGCCTGTGTCTTTTTGATTCTGGTATTGTCAGGTGATAGAGCCAGTAGCGAGCTACCAGATCATATGGTAGCTCAATTTTTACCCTTAAACGCACCTCCTTTAAGTTCTCACCACTGGCTGCTACTATTTGACCTCCCAGCAGCAGCTAGAGGGTACACAGTTCTCTAAAACCCCTTGAGCATTTATTGTTTAGAGCTTTTTTGCTGATGATCATTCTGACTGTTGTCAGGTAAACGTTTTTGTAGATTGAGTTGGCATGTCTTTATTAATCCCTGGTGTTGAGCTTCTTCCATTTTTGTGAAACCAAAAAAAACCAAGAAGGAAAAAAAATGTGAGTTAAACATACTCTTGAAACTGTCTTCTTGAAAGGTTGCCCTCTTTTGAATTTTCCGTCGATATTCGAAGCCAGGATTTGTTTTGAGGGCAGGTGTCATTTACAGATCTGCAATTCTTGTGAATATTAGGTGACCCTTAGCCCTGTGTTTGAAGCTGCTTTTGCAGGACACGGTCGCATGGCTGCGGCATTTCTCCATTCCCAAATCTGGTTACAAGGGCAAGAGAGCCTTCCTGTGTGTAACGTTCCAACTTGTACGTTAGAATGGAGTATGCCAGGAAAACCCCCCATTAGTTTATGTCTCATTACTTCTTGTTGGCTTTTCTTAATTTAATTTTTATCTGTTATCACAGCAAATTCGATTACAACGTTTTGTTTGTTCTAGGTGTGCAAGATGTGTTTCTTGCACACAAATACACATATCTGTTCATCTTCGGATCCATTTCCCATGTGGCTTACGACACAACGTTGAGTAGTCTTCTCTTGGTATTCCGTAGGTATTTGGTGCTTATATATTTCACATGTGTTGGCGTAGCTCTGTTTCCCGCAATATGCTAATTTATCCAATCCTCAAACCTTTCCATTTGGTTAACCATACGTTTGTTGATCGAATCTTTGATTGCCTTGCTCTGTGAAAAACCTTCACTGGTATCAATTTTTAGGTAACACCATTAAGTGATATCACAGGATAAGTGTCCTTCACTTTCTGAGTTACTTCAAGTTGTGATTACCACTAGACTCATCTATGGTGCTGCAGACGGCATTGTTTCATTTTTTTTGCCCGTGGCTCATATTCCGTCTGTACAAGTGCCAGTTCTTCTTTGTCCATACGTCTCTTGATGGACGTTTTGGTGGTTTCCATGTCTTGGCTATTGTTATACTGCTGCAGTGCAGTTTTGCCTGAATGTGTCATTCCATTTCTGTCTTCCCAGGTTATAGGCCAAGGAGTGGGTCTTCGCGATCATGTGGTATCGCAATGGTTACCTTTTAAAGGCTTCTCCGTTCTATTTTCATTAGTGGCACTTACCAGTTTACGAGGCACTTAAAGTTGAGGATATGAATTTCTTCAAAACCTCTTCAGCATTTATTGTTTGTATTTTTTGGCTGATGGTCATTCTGACCAGTGTGAGCTGATAGCTTTCTGTGGCTGGATTTGCCTATATCTAATAATTCCTTATATTGAGCTTATTGCTATGGACTTTTTTATTGTTTTGTAAAGAGTACAGCTTACCTATTCAAATGGTTTCTTAAAGTATGCGCCATATTTTGAATGTTCTTGGCCATTACCTCCTTCAACCATTTTGTTGGCAGGGGTCCTTTATAGCCCTGCAGTCCTTGTGAATATGAATTGACCTTTAGCACAGGTTTTAAGGCCGCTGTGGTGGCAAAGGGTCACGGGGCGGCAGCATTTCTACATTCCCCACTCTGGTTACTAGGGAAACAATACGTCTCTGAAGTCGTGTTCCTTGTTTGTACATTACAGTGGAATGTGTATGAATAAACACCCAAAGCATATGTCTCCTTACTTATGTTTGTTTTTTATATTTAATTTATATTTTTTATCAGAGTAATATTCCATTGCATACATGGACCACTTCTTTTGTATGCACTCATGTGTTGATGGACATTTTGGTTGTTCAAAGTCGTGGCTAGGGTAAAAAGTGCTGCCTCGTAAGGAGGTCAGCCTGTGTCTTTTTGACTCTGGTCTTCTCAGGGTATAGGCCCAGTACCGGGCCTACCAGATCGTATGGTAGCTTAATTTTTACCTTTAAACGCACCTCCTTTCTGTTCTCACTACTGGCTGTTACCATTTGATATCCCACCAGCAGCTACAGGCTACACAGTTCTCTAAAACCCCTTGAGCATTTACTGTTTAGAGATTATTTGCTGATGATCGTTCTGTCTGTTGGCAGGTTTACGTTTTTGTAGAATGGATTTGCATGTCTTCATTAATTCCTGATGTTAAGCTTTTTCCATGGCCTTCTTTGCTGAACAAGAAAAAAAGAAAGATAGGGAAAAATGAGTTAAATAGGCCTCCTGAAATTTTCTCCTTGAAAAGTTGCCCTCTTTGAATTTTTAGGTAGATATTCCAACCCAGGTATTTTTGAGGGCAGGTGTCGTTTACAGGCCTGCAATTCTTGTGAATATAATGGGACCCTTAGCCCTGTCTTTAAAGCTGCTTTGGCAGGAGACGGTCACCAGGCTGCGGCATTTCTCCATTCTTAAATCTGGTTACTAAGTCAACAGAGACTTCCTGGAAGCTGTGTTGCAAGGTTGTATGTTAGGATGGAATGAGCCAGGAAGCACCCCCATAGTTTTGTGCCCCATTAATTCTTGTTCGTATTTTAATTTTTATTTTTTATCACAGCAGATTTGATGATGATGTTTTGTGTGTTCTACGTGAGCCAGATGTGTGTGTTTTTGGCACCGATACGTATATGTATTCATCTTGGGATCCATTTGCCATGTAGGTTATGACACAGTGTTGAGTAGTCTTCTCTTGAAATTCTGCGGGTATTTTGTGATTACATATGTCACGTGTGTTTGCATATCTCCGTTAACTCCAATATCCTAATGTATCCGATCTTCGCAACTTTCCAATTGGTTAATCATAAGTCTGTTTAATAAACCCGTGATTGCCTTTCTCTGTGGAAATATCTTCATTGGTATCAATTTTTGGGTAACACCTATGATTGATATCATAGGATACGTGTCTTTCGCTTTCTGACTTACTTCAAGTTGTGTGACTACCTCCAGAGTCATCTATGGGTCTGCCAACTGCATTGTTTCATTTTTTTCCCATGGCTAATAATCCACCTGTACATGTACAAGTTATTCTTTGTCCATTCGTCTCCTGATGGACATTTTGTTTGTTTCTAGGTTTTGGCTCTTGTAACTCTGCTGCAGTGCAGTTTTGCCTGAATGTGTCATTCCATTTCTGTCTTCCTAGGTTATAGGCCAAGGAGTGGAACTGTGGGATCATATGGTATCTCAAGGTTTACCTTTTAAAGACTGTTCCATTCTATTTTCATTAGCGGCACTTACAAGTTTATGAGCCAATTAAAGTTGAGGGTATGCGTTTCTTCACAACCTCTTCAGCATTTACTGTTTGTATTTTTTGTGCTCACGGTCATTCTGACTGGTGTGAGGTGATACGTTTTTGTGGCTGGATTTGCATGTGTCTAATAATTCCTTATATGGAGCTTATAGCCATGTACTTTTTTATTGTTTTTTAAAGAGTGAGTACAGCTTACCTATTCAAATGGTTTCTTGAAGTATGTGTCACATTTTGAATTTTTTTGGCCATTACATCCCTCAACATATTTTGTTGGCAGGTGTCATTTAGAGCACTGCAGTCCTTGTGAATACGCAGTGACCTTTAGCACAGGTTTCAAAAGTGCTCTTGGGGCAAACGGGCACAGGGCGGCAGCATTTCTACGTTCCCCACACTGGTTACTAGGGAAAGAGTACCTTCCTGGAAGTAGTGTTCCTTGGGTGTAAATTAGAGTGGAATGTGCCCGGATAAACACCCAAAGCTTATGTCTCCTTACTTATGTTTGTTTTTTATAGTTATATTTTTTATCGGAGTAATACTCCATCTTGTACATGGACCACTTGTTCTTTGTGCATTCATGTGTTGATGGAAATTTTGGTTCTTCCAAGTCTTGGCTAGGGTAAATAGTGCTGCATCGTAGGATTGTCAGCCTGTGTCTTTTTGATTCTGGTATTGTCAGGTGATAGAGCCAGTAGCGAGCTACCAGATCATATGGTAGCTCAATTTTTACCCTTAAACGCACCTCCTTTAAGTTCTCACCACTGGCTGCTACTATTTGACCTCCCAGCAGCAGCTAGAGGGTACACAGTTCTCTAAAACCCCTTGAGCATTTATTGTTTAGAGCTTTTTTGCTGATGATCATTCTGACTGTTGTCAGGTAAACGTTTTTGTAGATTGAGTTGGCATGTCTTTATTAATCCCTGGTGTTGAGCTTCTTCCATTTTTGTGAAACCAAAAAAAACCAAGAAGGAAAAAAAATGTGAGTTAAACATACTCTTGAAACTGTCTTCTTGAAAGGTTGCCCTCTTTTGAATTTTCCGTCGATATTCGAAGCCAGGATTTGTTTTGAGGGCAGGTGTCATTTACAGATCTGCAATTCTTGTGAATATTAGGTGACCCTTAGCCCTGTGTTTGAAGCTGCTTTTGCAGGACACGGTCGCATGGCTGCGGCATTTCTCCATTCCCAAATCTGGTTACAAGGGCAAGAGAGCCTTCCTGTGTGTAACGTTCCAACTTGTACGTTAGAATGGAGTATGCCAGGAAAACCCCCCATTAGTTTATGTCTCATTACTTCTTGTTGGCTTTTCTTAATTTAATTTTTATCTGTTATCACAGCAAATTCGATTACAACGTTTTGTTTGTTCTAGGTGTGCAAGATGTGTTTCTTGCACACAAATACACATATCTGTTCATCTTCGGATCCATTTCCCATGTGGCTTACGACACAACGTTGAGTAGTCTTCTCTTGGTATTCCCTAGGTATTTAGTGCTTATATATTTCACATGTGTTGGCATATCTCTGTTTCCCGCAATATGCTAATTTATCCAATCCTGAAACCTTTCCATTTGGTTAACCATACGTTTGTTGATCGAATCTTTGATTGCCTTTCTCTGTGAAAAACCTTCACTGGTATCAATTTTTAGGTAACACCATTAAGTGATATCACAGGATAAGTGTCCTTCACTTTCTGAGTTACTTCAAGTTGTGATTACCACTAGACTCATCTATGGTGCTGCAGACGGCATTGTTTCATTTTTTTTGCCCGTGGCTCATATTCCGTCTGTACAAGTGCCAGTTCTTCTTTGTCCATACGTCTCTTGATGGACGTTTTGGTGGTTTCCATGTCTTGGCTATTGTTATACTGCTGCAGTGCAGTTTTGCCTGAATGTGTCATTCCATTTCTGTCTTCCCAGGTTATAGGCCAAGGAGTGGGTCTTCGCGATCATGTGGTATCGCAATGGTTACCTTTTAAAGGCTTCTCCGTTCTATTTTCATTAGTGGCACTTACCAGTTTACGAGGCACTTAAAGTTGAGGATATGAATTTCTTCAAAACCTCTTCAGCATTTATTGTTTGTATTTTTTGGCTGATGGTCATTCTGACCAGTGTGAGCTGATAGCTTTCTGTGGCTGGATTTGCCTATATCTAATAATTCCTTATATTGAGCTTATTGCTATGGACTTTTTTATTGTTTTGTAAAGAGTACAGCTTAGCTATTCAAATGGTTTCTTAAAGTATGCGCCATATTTTGAATGTTCTTGGCCATTACCTCCTTCAACCATTTTGTTGGCAGGGGTCCTTTATAGCCCTGCAGTCCTTGGGAATATGAATTGACCTTTAGCACAGGTTTTAAGGCCGCTGTGGCGGCAAAGGGTCACGGGGCGGCAGCATTTCTACATTCCCCACTCTGGTTACTAGGGAAACAATACGTCTCTGAAGTCGTGTTCCTTGTTTGTACATTACAGTGGAATGTGTATGAATAAACACCCAAAGCATATGTCTCCTTACTTATGTTTGTTTTTTATATTTAATTTATATTTTTTATCAGAGTAATATTCCATTGCATACATGGACCACTTCTTTTGTATGCACTCATGTGTTGATGGACATTTTGGTTGTTCAAAGTCGTGGCTAGGGTAAAAAGTGCTGCCTCGTAAGGAGGTCAGCCTGTGTCTTTTTGATTCTGGTCTTCTCAGGGTATAGGCCCAGTACCGGGCCTACCAGATCGTATGGTAGCTTAATTTTTACCTTTAAACGCACCTCCTTTCTGTTCTCACTACTGGCTGTTACCATTTGATATCCCACCAGCAGCTACAGGCTACACAGTTCTCTAAAACCCCTTGAGCATTTACTGTTTAGAGATTATTTGCTGATGATCGTTCTGTCTGTTGGCAGGTTTACGTTTTTGTAGAATGGATTTGCATGTCTTCATTAATTCCTGATGTTAAGCTTTTTCCATGGCCTTCTTTGCTGAACAAGAAAAAAAGAAAGATAGGGAAAAATGAGTTAAATAGGCCTCTTGAAATTTTCTCCTTGAAAGGTTGCCCTCTTTGAATTTTTAGGTAGATATTCCAACCCAGGTATTTTTGAGGGCAGGTGTCGCTTACAGGCCTGCAATTCTTGTGAATATAATGGGACCCTTAGCCCTGTCTTTAAAGCTGCTTTGGCAGGAGACGGTCACCAGGCTGCGGCATTTCTCCATTCTTAAATCTGGTTACTAAGTCAACAGAGACTTCCTGGAAGCTGTGTTGCAAGGTTGTATGTTAGGATGGAATGAGCCAGGAAGCACCCCCATAGTTTTGTGCCCCATTAATTCTTGTTCGTATTTTAATTTTTATTTTTTATCACAGCAGATTTGATGATGATGTTTTGTGTGTTCTACGTGAGCCAGATGTGTGTGTTTTTGGCACCGATACGTATATGTATTCATCTTGGGATCCATTTGCCATGTAGGTTATGACACAGTGTTGAGTAGTCTTCTCTTGAAATTCTGCGGGTATTTTGTGATTACATATGTCACGTGTGTTTGCATATCTCCGTTAACTCCAATATCCTAATGTATCCGATCTTCGCAACTTTCCAATTGGTTAATCATAAGTCTGTTTAATAAACCCGTGATTGCCTTTCTCTGTGGAAATATCTTCATTGGTATCAATTTTTGGGTAACACCTATGATTGATATCATAGGATACGTGTCTTTCGCTTTCTGACTTACTTCAAGTTGTGTGACTACCTCCAGAGTCATCTATGGGTCTGCCAACTGCATTGTTTCATTTTTTTCCCATGGCTAATAATCCACCTGTACATGTACAAGTTATTCTTTGTCCATTCGTCTCCTGATGGACATTTTGTTTGTTTCTAGGTTTTGGCTCTTGTAACTCTGCTGCAGTGCAGTTTTGCCTGAATGTGTCATTCCATTTCTGTCTTCCTAGGTTATAGGCCAAGGAGTGGAACTGTGGGATCATATGGTATCTCAAGGTTTACCTTTTAAAGACTGTTCCATTCTATTTTCATTAGCGGCACTTACAAGTTTATGAGCCAATTAAAGTTGAGGGTATGCGTTTCTTCACAACCTCTTCAGCATTTACTGTTTGTATTTTTTGTGCTCACGGTCATTCTGACTGGTGTGAGGTGATACGTTTTTGTGGCTGGATTTGCATGTGTCTAATAATTCCTTATATGGAGCTTATAGCCATGTACTTTTTTATTGTTTTTTAAAGAGTGAGTACAGCTTACCTATTCAAATGGTTTCTTGAAGTATGTGTCACATTTTGAATTTTTTTGGCCATTACATCCCTCAACATATTTTGTTGGCAGGTGTCATTTAGAGCACTGCAGTCCTTGTGAATACGCAGTGACCTTTAGCACAGGTTTCAAAAGTGCTCTTGGGGCAAACGGGCACAGGGCGGCAGCATTTCTACGTTCCCCACACTGGTTACTAGGGAAAGAGTACCTTCCTGGAAGTAGTGTTCCTTGGGTGTAAATTAGAGTGGAATGTGCCCGGATAAACACCCAAAGCTTATGTCTCCTTACTTATGTTTGTTTTTTATAGTTATATTTTTTATCGGAGTAATACTCCATCTTGTACATGGACCACTTGTTCTTTGTGCATTCATGTGTTGATGGAAATTTTGGTTCTTCCAAGTCTTGGCTAGGGTAAATAGTGCTGCATCGTAGGATTGTCAGCCTGTGTCTTTTTGATTCTGGTATTGTCAGGTGATAGAGCCAGTAGCGAGCTACCAGATCATATGGTAGCTCAATTTTTACCCTTAAACGCACCTCCTTTAAGTTCTCACCACTGGCTGCTACTATTTGACCTCCCAGCAGCAGCTAGAGGGTACACAGTTCTCTAAAACCCCTTGAGCATTTATTGTTTAGAGCTTTTTTGCTGATGATCATTCTGACTGTTGTCAGGTAAACGTTTTTGTAGATTGAGTTGGCATGTCTTTATTAATCCCTGGTGTTGAGCTTCTTCCATTTTTGTGAAACCAAAAAAAACCAAGAAGGAAAAAAAATGTGAGTTAAACATACTCTTGAAACTGTCTTCTTGAAAGGTTGCCCTCTTTTGAATTTTCCGTCGATATTCGAAGCCAGGATTTGTTTTGAGGGCAGGTGTCATTTACAGATCTGCAATTCTTGTGAATATTAGGTGACCCTTAGCCCTGTGTTTGAAGCTGCTTTTGCAGGACACGGTCGCATGGCTGCGGCATTTCTCCATTCCCAAATCTGGTTACAAGGGCAAGAGAGCCTTCCTGTGTGTAACGTTCCAACTTGTACGTTAGAATGGAGTATGCCAGGAAAACCCCCCATTAGTTTATGTCTCATTACTTCTTGTTGGCTTTTCTTAATTTAATTTTTATCTGTTATCACAGCAAATTCGATTACAACGTTTTGTTTGTTCTAGGTGTGCAAGATGTGTTTCTTGCACACAAATACACATATCTGTTCATCTTCGGATCCATTTCCCATGTGGCTTACGACACAACGTTGAGTAGTCTTCTCTTGGTATTCCCTAGGTATTTAGTGCTTATATATTTCACATGTGTTGGCATATCTCTGTTTCCCGCAATATGCTAATTTATCCAATCCTGAAACCTTTCCATTTGGTTAACCATACGTTTGTTGATCGAATCTTTGATTGCCTTTCTCTGTGAAAAACCTTCACTGGTATCAATTTTTAGGTAACACCATTAAGTGATATCACAGGATAAGTGTCCTTCACTTTCTGAGTTACTTCAAGTTGTGATTACCACTAGACTCATCTATGGTGCTGCAGACGGCATTGTTTCATTTTTTTTGCCCGTGGCTCATATTCCGTCTGTACAAGTGCCAGTTCTTCTTTGTCCATACGTCTCTTGATGGACGTTTTGGTGGTTTCCATGTCTTGGCTATTGTTATACTGCTGCAGTGCAGTTTTGCCTGAATGTGTCATTCCATTTCTGTCTTCCCAGGTTATAGGCCAAGGAGTGGGTCTTCGCGATCATGTGGTATCGCAATGGTTACCTTTTAAAGGCTTCTCCGTTCTATTTTCATTAGTGGCACTTACCAGTTTACGAGGCACTTAAAGTTGAGGATATGAATTTCTTCAAAACCTCTTCAGCATTTATTGTTTGTATTTTTTGGCTGATGGTCATTCTGACCAGTGTGAGCTGATAGCTTTCTGTGGCTGGATTTGCCTATATCTAATAATTCCTTATATTGAGCTTATTGCTATGGACTTTTTTATTGTTTTGTAAAGAGTACAGCTTACCTATTCAAATGGTTTCTTAAAGTATGCGCCATATTTTGAATGTTCTTGGCCATTACCTCCTTCAACCATTTTGTTGGCAGGGGTCCTTTATAGCCCTGCAGTCCTTGTGAATATGAATTGACCTTTAGCACAGGTTTTAAGGCCGCTGTGGCGGCAAAGGGTCACGGGGCGGCAGCATTTCTACATTCCCCACTCTGGTTACTAGGGAAACAATACGTCTCTGAAGTCGTGTTCCTTGTTTGTACATTACAGTGGAATGTGTATGAATAAACACCCAAAGCATATGTCTCCTTACTTATGTTTGTTTTTTATATTTAATTTATATTTTTTATCAGAGTAATATGCCATTGCATACATGGACCACTTCTTTTGTATGCACTCATGTGTTGATGGACATTTTGGTTGTTCAAAGTCGTGGCTAGGGTAAAAAGTGCTGCCTCGTAAGGAGGTCAGCCTGTGTCTTTTTGATTCTGGTCTTCTCAGGGTATAGGCCCAGTACCGGGCCTACCAGATCGTATGGTAGCTTAATTTTTACCTTTAAACGCACCTCCTTTCTGTTCTCACTACTGGCTGTTACCATTTGATATCCCACCAGCAGCTACAGGCTACACAGTTCTCTAAAACCCCTTGAGCATTTACTGTTTAGAGATTATTTGCTGATGATCGTTCTGTCTGTTGGCAGGTTTACGTTTTTGTAGAATGGATTTGCATGTCTTCATTAATTCCTGATGTTAAGCTTTTTCCATGGCCTTCTTTGCTGAACAAGAAAAAAAGAAAGATAGGGAAAAATGAGTTAAATAGGCCTCTTGAAATTTTCTCCTTGAAAGGTTGCCCTCTTTGAATTTTTAGGTAGATATTCCAACCCAGGTATTTTTGAGGGCAGGTGTCGCTTACAGGCCTGCAATTCTTGTGAATATAATGGGACCCTTAGCCCTGTCTTTAAAGCTGCTTTGGCAGGAGACGGTCACCAGGCTGCGGCATTTCTCCATTCTTAAATCTGGTTACTAAGTCAACAGAGACTTCCTGGAAGCTGTGTTGCAAGGTTGTATGTTAGGATGGAATGAGCCAGGAAGCACCCCCATAGTTTTGTGCCCCATTAATTCTTGTTCGTATTTTAATTTTTATTTTTTATCACAGCAGATTTGATGATGATGTTTTGTGTGTTCTACGTGAGCCAGATGTGTGTGTTTTTGGCACCGATACGTATATGTATTCATCTTGGGATCCATTTGCCATGTAGGTTATGACACAGTGTTGAGTAGTCTTCTCTTGAAATTCTGCGGGTATTTTGTGATTACATATGTCACGTGTGTTTGCATATCTCCGTTAACTCCAATATCCTAATGTATCCGATCTTCGCAACTTTCCAATTGGTTAATCATAAGTCTGTTTAATAAACCCGTGATTGCCTTTCTCTGTGGAAATATCTTCATTGGTATCAATTTTTGGGTAACACCTATGATTGATATCATAGGATACGTGTCTTTCGCTTTCTGACTTACTTCAAGTTGTGTGACTACCTCCAGAGTCATCTATGGGTCTGCCAACTGCATTGTTTCATTTTTTTCCCATGGCTAATAATCCACCTGTACATGTACAAGTTATTCTTTGTCCATTCGTCTCCTGATGGACATTTTGTTTGTTTCTAGGTTTTGGCTCTTGTAACTCTGCTGCAGTGCAGTTTTGCCTGAATGTGTCATTCCATTTCTGTCTTCCTAGGTTATAGGCCAAGGAGTGGAACTGTGGGATCATATGGTATCTCAAGGTTTACCTTTTAAAGACTGTTCCATTCTATTTTCATTAGCGGCACTTACAAGTTTATGAGCCAATTAAAGTTGAGGGTATGCGTTTCTTCACAACCTCTTCAGCATTTACTGTTTGTATTTTTTGTGCTCACGGTCATTCTGACTGGTGTGAGGTGATACGTTTTTGTGGCTGGATTTGCATGTGTCTAATAATTCCTTATATGGAGCTTATAGCCATGTACTTTTTTATTGTTTTTTAAAGAGTGAGTACAGCTTACCTATTCAAATGGTTTCTTGAAGTATGTGTCACATTTTGAATTTTTTTGGCCATTACATCCCTCAACATATTTTGTTGGCAGGTGTCATTTAGAGCACTGCAGTCCTTGTGAATACGCAGTGACCTTTAGCACAGGTTTCAAAAGTGCTCTTGGGGCAAACGGGCACAGGGCGGCAGCATTTCTACGTTCCCCACACTGGTTACTAGGGAAAGAGTACCTTCCTGGAAGTAGTGTTCCTTGGGTGTAAATTAGAGTGGAATGTGCCCGGATAAACACCCAAAGCTTATGTCTCCTTACTTATGTTTGTTTTTTATAGTTATATTTTTTATCGGAGTAATACTCCATCTTGTACATGGACCACTTGTTCTTTGTGCATTCATGTGTTGATGGAAATTTTGGTTCTTCCAAGTCTTGGCTAGGGTAAATAGTGCTGCATCGTAGGATTGTCAGCCTGTGTCTTTTTGATTCTGGTATTGTCAGGTGATAGAGCCAGTAGCGAGCTACCAGATCATATGGTAGCTCAATTTTTACCCTTAAACGCACCTCCTTTAAGTTCTCACCACTGGCTGCTACTATTTGACCTCCCAGCAGCAGCTAGAGGGTACACAGTTCTCTAAAACCCCTTGAGCATTTATTGTTTAGAGCTTTTTTGCTGATGATCATTCTGACTGTTGTCAGGTAAACGTTTTTGTAGATTGAGTTGGCATGTCTTTATTAATCCCTGGTGTTGAGCTTCTTCCATTTTTGTGAAACCAAAAAAAACCAAGAAGGAAAAAAAATGTGAGTTAAACATACTCTTGAAACTGTCTTCTTGAAAGGTTGCCCTCTTTTGAATTTTCCGTCGATATTCGAAGCCAGGATTTGTTTTGAGGGCAGGTGTCATTTACAGATCTGCAATTCTTGTGAATATTAGGTGACCCTTAGCCCTGTGTTTGAAGCTGCTTTTGCAGGACACGGTCGCATGGCTGCGGCATTTCTCCATTCCCAAATCTGGTTACAAGGGCAAGAGAGCCTTCCTGTGTGTAACGTTCCAACTTGTACGTTAGAATGGAGTATGCCAGGAAAACCCCCCATTAGTTTATGTCTCATTACTTCTTGTTGGCTTTTCTTAATTTAATTTTTATCTGTTATCACAGCAAATTCGATTACAACGTTTTGTTTGTTCTAGGTGTGCAAGATGTGTTTCTTGCACACAAATACACATATCTGTTCATCTTCGGATCCATTTCCCATGTGGCTTACGACACAACGTTGAGTAGTCTTCTCTTGGTATTCCCTAGGTATTTAGTGCTTATATATTTCACATGTGTTGGCATATCTCTGTTTCCCGCAATATGCTAATTTATCCAATCCTGAAACCTTTCCATTTGGTTAACCATACGTTTGTTGATCGAATCTTTGATTGCCTTTCTCTGTGAAAAACCTTCACTGGTATCAATTTTTAGGTAACACCATTAAGTGATATCACAGGATAAGTGTCCTTCACTTTCTGAGTTACTTCAAGTTGTGATTACCACTAGACTCATCTATGGTGCTGCAGACGGCATTGTTTCATTTTTTTTGCCCGTGGCTCATATTCCGTCTGTACAAGTGCCAGTTCTTCTTTGTCCATACGTCTCTTGATGGACGTTTTGGTGGTTTCCATGTCTTGGCTATTGTTATACTGCTGCAGTGCAGTTTTGCCTGAATGTGTCATTCCATTTCTGTCTTCCCAGGTTATAGGCCAAGGAGTGGGTCTTCGCGATCATGTGGTATCGCAATGGTTACCTTTTAAAGGCTTCTCCGTTCTATTTTCATTAGTGGCACTTACCAGTTTACGAGGCACTTAAAGTTGAGGATATGAATTTCTTCAAAACCTCTTCAGCATTTATTGTTTGTATTTTTTGGCTGATGGTCATTCTGACCAGTGTGAGCTGATAGCTTTCTGTGGCTGGATTTGCCTATATCTAATAATTCCTTATATTGAGCTTATTGCTATGGACTTTTTTATTGTTTTGTAAAGAGTACAGCTTACCTATTCAAATGGTTTCTTAAAGTATGCGCCATATTTTGAATGTTCTTGGCCATTACCTCCTTCAACCATTTTGTTGGCAGGGGTCCTTTATAGCCCTGCAGTCCTTGGGAATATGAATTGACCTTTAGCACAGGTTTTAAGGCCGCTGTGGCGGCAAAGGGTCACGGGGCGGCAGCATTTCTACATTCCCCACTCTGGTTACTAGGGAAACAATACGTCTCTGAAGTCGTGTTCCTTGTTTGTACATTACAGTGGAATGTGTATGAATAAACACCCAAAGCATATGTCTCCTTACTTATGTTTGTTTTTTATATTTAATTTATATTTTTTATCAGAGTAATATGCCATTGCATACATGGACCACTTCTTTTGTATGCACTCATGTGTTGATGGACATTTTGGTTGTTCAAAGTCGTGGCTAGGGTAAAAAGTGCTGCCTCGTAAGGAGGTCAGCCTGTGTCTTTTTGATTCTGGTCTTCTCAGGGTATAGGCCCAGTACCGGGCCTACCAGATCGTATGGTAGCTTAATTTTTACCTTTAAACGCACCTCCTTTCTGTTCTCACTACTGGCTGTTACCATTTGATATCCCACCAGCAGCTACAGGCTACACAGTTCTCTAAAACCCCTTGAGCATTTACTGTTTAGAGATTATTTGCTGATGATCGTTCTGTCTGTTGGCAGGTTTACGTTTTTGTAGAATGGATTTGCATGTCTTCATTAATTCCTGATGTTAAGCTTTTTCCATGGCCTTCTTTGCTGAACAAGAAAAAAAGAAAGATAGGGAAAAATGAGTTAAATAGGCCTCTTGAAATTTTCTCCTTGAAAGGTTGCCCTCTTTGAATTTTTAGGTAGATATTCCAACCCAGGTATTTTTGAGGGCAGGTGTCGCTTATAGGCCTGCAATTCTTGTGAATATAATGGGACCCTTAGCCCTGTCTTTAAAGCTGCTTTGGCAGGAGACGGTCACCAGGCTGCGGCATTTCTCCATTCTTAAATCTGGTTACTAAGTCAACAGAGACTTCCTGGAAGCTGTGTTGCAAGGTTGTATGTTAGGATGGAATGAGCCAGGAAGCACCCCCATAGTTTTGTGCCCCATTAATTCTTGTTCGTATTTTAATTTTTATTTTTTATCACAGCAGATTTGATGATGATGTTTTGTGTGTTCTACGTGAGCCAGATGTGTGTGTTTTTGGCACCGATACGTATATGTATTCATCTTGGGATCCATTTGCCATGTAGGTTATGACACAGTGTTGAGTAGTCTTCTCTTGAAATTCTGCGGGTATTTTGTGATTACATATGTCACGTGTGTTTGCATATCTCCGTTAACTCCAATATCCTAATGTATCCGATCTTCGCAACTTTCCAATTGGTTAATCATAAGTCTGTTTAATAAACCCGTGATTGCCTTTCTCTGTGGAAATATCTTCATTGGTATCAATTTTTGGGTAACACCTATGATTGATATCATAGGATACGTGTCTTTCGCTTTCTGACTTACTTCAAGTTGTGTGACTACCTCCAGAGTCATCTATGGGTCTGCCAACTGCATTGTTTCATTTTTTTCCCATGGCTAATAATCCACCTGTACATGTACAAGTTATTCTTTGTCCATTCGTCTCCTGATGGACATTTTGTTTGTTTCTAGGTTTTGGCTCTTGTAACTCTGCTGCAGTGCAGTTTTGCCTGAATGTGTCATTCCATTTCTGTCTTCCTAGGTTATAGGCCAAGGAGTGGAACTGTGGGATCATATGGTATCTCAAGGTTTACCTTTTAAAGACTGTTCCATTCTATTTTCATTAGCGGCACTTACAAGTTTATGAGCCAATTAAAGTTGAGGGTATGCGTTTCTTCACAACCTCTTCAGCATTTACTGTTTGTATTTTTTGTGCTCACGGTCATTCTGACTGGTGTGAGGTGATACGTTTTTGTGGCTGGATTTGCATGTGTCTAATAATTCCTTATATGGAGCTTATAGCCATGTACTTTTTTATTGTTTTTTAAAGAGTGAGTACAGCTTACCTATTCAAATGGTTTCTTGAAGTATGTGTCACATTTTGAATTTTTTTGGCCATTACATCCCTCAACATATTTTGTTGGCAGGTGTCATTTAGAGCACTGCAGTCCTTGTGAATACGCAGTGACCTTTAGCACAGGTTTCAAAAGTGCTCTTGGGGCAAACGGGCACAGGGCGGCAGCATTTCTACGTTCCCCACACTGGTTACTAGGGAAAGAGTACCTTCCTGGAAGTAGTGTTCCTTGGGTGTAAATTAGAGTGGAATGTGCCCGGATAAACACCCAAAGCTTATGTCTCCTTACTTATGTTTGTTTTTTATAGTTATATTTTTTATCGGAGTAATACTCCATCTTGTACATGGACCACTTGTTCTTTGTGCATTCATGTGTTGATGGAAATTTTGGTTCTTCCAAGTCTTGGCTAGGGTAAATAGTGCTGCATCGTAGGATTGTCAGCCTGTGTCTTTTTGATTCTGGTATTGTCAGGTGATAGAGCCAGTAGCGAGCTACCAGATCATATGGTAGCTCAATTTTTACCCTTAAACGCACCTCCTTTAAGTTCTCACCACTGGCTGCTACTATTTGACCTCCCAGCAGCAGCTAGAGGGTACACAGTTCTCTAAAACCCCTTGAGCATTTATTGTTTAGAGCTTTTTTGCTGATGATCATTCTGACTGTTGTCAGGTAAACGTTTTTGTAGATTGAGTTGGCATGTCTTTATTAATCCCTGGTGTTGAGCTTCTTCCATTTTTGTGAAACCAAAAAAAACCAAGAAGGAAAAAAAATGTGAGTTAAACATACTCTTGAAACTGTCTTCTTGAAAGGTTGCCCTCTTTTGAATTTTCCGTCGATATTCGAAGCCAGGATTTGTTTTGAGGGCAGGTGTCATTTACAGATCTGCAATTCTTGTGAATATTAGGTGACCCTTAGCCCTGTGTTTGAAGCTGCTTTTGCAGGACACGGTCGCATGGCTGCGGCATTTCTCCATTCCCAAATCTGGTTACAAGGGCAAGAGAGCCTTCCTGTGTGTAACGTTCCAACTTGTACGTTAGAATGGAGTATGCCAGGAAAACCCCCCATTAGTTTATGTCTCATTACTTCTTGTTGGCTTTTCTTAATTTAATTTTTATCTGTTATCACAGCAAATTCGATTACAACGTTTTGTTTGTTCTAGGTGTGCAAGATGTGTTTCTTGCACACAAATACACATATCTGTTCATCTTCGGATCCATTTCCCATGTGGCTTACGACACAACGTTGAGTAGTCTTCTCTTGGTATTCCCTAGGTATTTAGTGCTTATATATTTCACATGTGTTGGCATATCTCTGTTTCCCGCAATATGCTAATTTATCCAATCCTGAAACCTTTCCATTTGGTTAACCATACGTTTGTTGATCGAATCTTTGATTGCCTTTCTCTGTGAAAAACCTTCACTGGTATCAATTTTTAGGTAACACCATTAAGTGATATCACAGGATAAGTGTCCTTCACTTTCTGAGTTACTTCAAGTTGTGATTACCACTAGACTCATCTATGGTGCTGCAGACGGCATTGTTTCATTTTTTTTGCCCGTGGCTCATATTCCGTCTGTACAAGTGCCAGTTCTTCTTTGTCCATACGTCTCTTGATGGACGTTTTGGTGGTTTCCATGTCTTGGCTATTGTTATACTGCTGCAGTGCAGTTTTGCCTGAATGTGTCATTCCATTTCTGTCTTCCCAGGTTATAGGCCAAGGAGTGGGTCTTCGCGATCATGTGGTATCGCAATGGTTACCTTTTAAAGGCTTCTCCGTTCTATTTTCATTAGTGGCACTTACCAGTTTACGAGGCACTTAAAGTTGAGGATATGAATTTCTTCAAAACCTCTTCAGCATTTATTGTTTGTATTTTTTGGCTGATGGTCATTCTGACCAGTGTGAGCTGATAGCTTTCTGTGGCTGGATTTGCCTATATCTAATAATTCCTTATATTGAGCTTATTGCTATGGACTTTTTTATTGTTTTGTAAAGAGTACAGCTTACCTATTCAAATGGTTTCTTAAAGTATGCGCCATATTTTGAATGTTCTTGGCCATTACCTCCTTCAACCATTTTGTTGGCAGGGGTCCTTTATAGCCCTGCAGTCCTTGGGAATATGAATTGACCTTTAGCACAGGTTTTAAGGCCGCTGTGGCGGCAAAGGGTCACGGGGCGGCAGCATTTCTACATTCCCCACTCTGGTTACTAGGGAAACAATACGTCTCTGAAGTCGTGTTCCTTGTTTGTACATTACAGTGGAATGTGTATGAATAAACACCCAAAGCATATGTCTCCTTACTTATGTTTGTTTTTTATATTTAATTTATATTTTTTATCAGAGTAATATGCCATTGCATACATGGACCACTTCTTTTGTATGCACTCATGTGTTGATGGACATTTTGGTTGTTCAAAGTCGTGGCTAGGGTAAAAAGTGCTGCCTCGTAAGGAGGTCAGCCTGTGTCTTTTTGATTCTGGTCTTCTCAGGGTATAGGCCCAGTACCGGGCCTACCAGATCGTATGGTAGCTTAATTTTTACCTTTAAACGCACCTCCTTTCTGTTCTCACTACTGGCTGTTACCATTTGATATCCCACCAGCAGCTACAGGCTACACAGTTCTCTAAAACCCCTTGAGCATTTACTGTTTAGAGATTATTTGCTGATGATCGTTCTGTCTGTTGGCAGGTTTACGTTTTTGTAGAATGGATTTGCATGTCTTCATTAATTCCTGATGTTAAGCTTTTTCCATGGCCTTCTTTGCTGAACAAGAAAAAAAGAAAGATAGGGAAAAATGAGTTAAATAGGCCTCTTGAAATTTTCTCCTTGAAAGGTTGCCCTCTTTGAATTTTTAGGTAGATATTCCAACCCAGGTATTTTTGAGGGCAGGTGTCGCTTATAGGCCTGCAATTCTTGTGAATATAATGGGACCCTTAGCCCTGTCTTTAAAGCTGCTTTGGCAGGAGACGGTCACCAGGCTGCGGCATTTCTCCATTCTTAAATCTGGTTACTAAGTCAACAGAGACTTCCTGGAAGCTGTGTTGCAAGGTTGTATGTTAGGATGGAATGAGCCAGGAAGCACCCCCATAGTTTTGTGCCCCATTAATTCTTGTTCGTATTTTAATTTTTATTTTTTATCACAGCAGATTTGATGATGATGTTTTGTGTGTTCTACGTGAGCCAGATGTGTGTGTTTTTGGCACCGATACGTATATGTATTCATCTTGGGATCCATTTGCCATGTAGGTTATGACACAGTGTTGAGTAGTCTTCTCTTGAAATTCTGCGGGTATTTTGTGATTACATATGTCACGTGTGTTTGCATATCTCCGTTAACTCCAATATCCTAATGTATCCGATCTTCGCAACTTTCCAATTGGTTAATCATAAGTCTGTTTAATAAACCCGTGATTGCCTTTCTCTGTGGAAATATCTTCATTGGTATCAATTTTTGGGTAACACCTATGATTGATATCATAGGATACGTGTCTTTCGCTTTCTGACTTACTTCAAGTTGTGTGACTACCTCCAGAGTCATCTATGGGTCTGCCAACTGCATTGTTTCATTTTTTTCCCATGGCTAATAATCCACCTGTACATGTACAAGTTATTCTTTGTCCATTCGTCTCCTGATGGACATTTTGTTTGTTTCTAGGTTTTGGCTCTTGTAACTCTGCTGCAGTGCAGTTTTGCCTGAATGTGTCATTCCATTTCTGTCTTCCTAGGTTATAGGCCAAGGAGTGGAACTGTGGGATCATATGGTATCTCAAGGTTTACCTTTTAAAGACTGTTCCATTCTATTTTCATTAGCGGCACTTACAAGTTTATGAGCCAATTAAAGTTGAGGGTATGCGTTTCTTCACAACCTCTTCAGCATTTACTGTTTGTATTTTTTGTGCTCACGGTCATTCTGACTGGTGTGAGGTGATACGTTTTTGTGGCTGGATTTGCATGTGTCTAATAATTCCTTATATGGAGCTTATAGCCATGTACTTTTTTATTGTTTTTTAAAGAGTGAGTACAGCTTACCTATTCAAATGGTTTCTTGAAGTATGTGTCACATTTTGAATTTTTTTGGCCATTACATCCCTCAACATATTTTGTTGGCAGGTGTCATTTAGAGCACTGCAGTCCTTGTGAATACGCAGTGACCTTTAGCACAGGTTTCAAAAGTGCTCTTGGGGCAAACGGGCACAGGGCGGCAGCATTTCTACGTTCCCCACACTGGTTACTAGGGAAAGAGTACCTTCCTGGAAGTAGTGTTCCTTGGGTGTAAATTAGAGTGGAATGTGCCCGGATAAACACCCAAAGCTTATGTCTCCTTACTTATGTTTGTTTTTTATAGTTATATTTTTTATCGGAGTAATACTCCATCTTGTACATGGACCACTTGTTCTTTGTGCATTCATGTGTTGATGGAAATTTTGGTTCTTCCAAGTCTTGGCTAGGGTAAATAGTGCTGCATCGTAGGATTGTCAGCCTGTGTCTTTTTGATTCTGGTATTGTCAGGTGATAGAGCCAGTAGCGAGCTACCAGATCATATGGTAGCTCAATTTTTACCCTTAAACGCACCTCCTTTAAGTTCTCACCACTGGCTGCTACTATTTGACCTCCCAGCAGCAGCTAGAGGGTACACAGTTCTCTAAAACCCCTTGAGCATTTATTGTTTAGAGCTTTTTTGCTGATGATCATTCTGACTGTTGTCAGGTAAACGTTTTTGTAGATTGAGTTGGCATGTCTTTATTAATCCCTGGTGTTGAGCTTCTTCCATTTTTGTGAAACCAAAAAAAACCAAGAAGGAAAAAAAATGTGAGTTAAACATACTCTTGAAACTGTCTTCTTGAAAGGTTGCCCTCTTTTGAATTTTCCGTCGATATTCGAAGCCAGGATTTGTTTTGAGGGCAGGTGTCATTTACAGATCTGCAATTCTTGTGAATATTAGGTGACCCTTAGCCCTGTGTTTGAAGCTGCTTTTGCAGGACACGGTCGCATGGCTGCGGCATTTCTCCATTCCCAAATCTGGTTACAAGGGCAAGAGAGCCTTCCTGTGTGTAACGTTCCAACTTGTACGTTAGAATGGAGTATGCCAGGAAAACCCCCCATTAGTTTATGTCTCATTACTTCTTGTTGGCTTTTCTTAATTTAATTTTTATCTGTTATCACAGCAAATTCGATTATAACGTTTTCTTTGTTCTAGGTGTGCAAGATGTGTTTCTTGCACACAAATACACATATCTGTTCATCTTCGGATCCATTTCCCATGTGGCTTACGACACAACGTTGAGTAGTCTTCTCTTGGTATTCCGTAGGTATTTGGTGCTTATATATTTCACATGTGTTGGCGTAGCTCTGTTTCCCGCAATATGCTAATTTATCCAATCCTCAAACCTTTCCATTTGGTTAACCATACGTTTGTTGATCGAATCTTTGATTGCCTTGCTCTGTGAAAAACCTTCATTGGTATCAATTTTTAGGTAACACCATTAAGTGATATCACAGGATAAGTGTCCTTCACTTTCTGAGTTACTTCAAGTTGTGATTACCACTAGACTCATCTATGGTGCTGCAGACGGCATTGTTTCATTTTTTTTGCCCGTGGCTCATATTCCGTCTGTACAAGTGCCAGTTCTTCTTTGTCCATACGTCTCTTGATGGACGTTTTGGTGGTTTCCATGTCTTGGCTATTGTTATACTGCTGCAGTGCAGTTTTGCCTGAATGTGTCATTCCATTTCTGTCTTTCCAGGTTATAGGCCAAGGAGTGGGTCTTCGCGATCATGTGGTATCGCAATGGTTACCTTTTAAAGGCTTCTCCGTTCTATTTTCATTAGTGGCACTTACCAGTTTACGAGGCACTTAAAGTTGAGGATATGAATTTCTTCAAAACCTCTTCAGCATTTATTGTTTGTATTTTTTGGCTGATGGTCATTCTGACCAGTGTGAGCTGATAGCTTTCTGTGGCTGGATTTGCCTATATCTAATAATTCCTTATATTGAGCTTATTGCTATGGACTTTTTTATTGTTTTGTAAAGAGTACAGCTTACCTATTCAAATGGTTTCTTAAAGTATGCGCCATATTTTGAATGTTCTTGGCCATTACCTCCTTCAACCATTTTGTTGGCAGGGGTCCTTTATAGCCCTGCAGTCCTTGGGAATATGAATTGACCTTTAGCACAGGTTTTAAGGCCGCTGTGGCGGCAAAGGGTCACGGGGCGGCAGCATTTCTACATTCCCCACTCTGGTTACTAGGGAAACAATACGTCTCTGAAGTCGTGTTCCTTGTTTGTACATTACAGTGGAATGTGTATGAATAAACACCCAAAGCATATGTCTCCTTACTTATGTTTGTTTTTTATATTTAATTTATATTTTTTATCAGAGTAATATTCCATTGCATACATGGACCACTTCTTTTGTATGCACTCATGTGTTGATGGACATTTTGGTTGTTCAAAGTCGTGGCTAGGGTAAAAAGTGCTGCCTCGTAAGGAGGTCAGCCTGTGTCTTTTTGATTCTGGTCTTCTCAGGGTATAGGCCCAGTACCGGGCCTACCAGATCGTATGGTAGCTTAATTTTTACCTTTAAACGCACCTCCTTTCTGTTCTCACTACTGGCTGTTACCATTTGATATCCCACCAGCAGCTACAGGCTACACAGTTCTCTAAAACCCCTTGAGCATTTACTGTTTAGAGATTATTTGCTGATGATCGTTCTGTCTGTTGGCAGGTATACGTTTTTGTAGAATGGATTTGCATGTCTTCATTAATTCCTGATGTTAAGCTTTTTCCATGGCCTTCTTTGCTGAACAAGAAAAAAAGAAAGATAGGGAAAAATGAGTTAAATAGGCCTCCTGAAATTTTCTCCTTGAAAAGTTGCCCTCTTTGAATTTTTAGGTAGATATTCCAACCCAGGTATTTTTGAGGGCAGGTGTCGTTTACAGGCCTGCAATTCTTGTGAATATAATGGGACCCTTAGCCCTGTCTTTAAAGCTGCTTTGGCAGGAGACGGTCACCAGGCTGCGGCATTTCTCCATTCTTAAATCTGGTTACTAAGTCAACAGAGACTTCCTGGAAGCTGTGTTGCAAGGTTGTATGTTAGGATGGAATGAGCCAGGAAGCACCCCCATAGTTTTGTGCCCCATTAATTCTTGTTCGTATTTTAATTTTTATTTTTTATCACAGCAGATTTGATGATGATGTTTTGTGTGTTCTACGTGAGCCAGATGTGTGTGTTTTTGGCACCGATACGTATATGTATTCATCTTGGGATCCATTTGCCATGTAGGTTATGACACAGTGTTGAGTAGTCTTCTCTTGAAATTCTGCGGGTATTTTGTGATTACATATGTCACGTGTGTTTGCATATCTCCGTTAACTCCAATATCCTAATGTATCCGATCTTCGCAACTTTCCAATTGGTTAATCATAAGTCTGTTTAATAAACCCGTGATTGCCTTTCTCTGTGGAAATATCTTCATTGGTATCAATTTTTGGGTAACACCTATGATTGATATCATAGGATACGTGTCTTTCGCTTTCTGACTTACTTCAAGTTGTGTGACTACCTCCAGAGTCATCTATGGGTCTGCCAACTGCATTGTTTCATTTTTTTCCCATGGCTAATAATCCACCTGTACATGTACAAGTTATTCTTTGTCCATTCGTCTCCTGATGGACATTTTGTTTGTTTCTAGGTTTTGGCTCTTGTAACTCTGCTGCAGTGCAGTTTTGCCTGAATGTGTCATTCCATTTCTGTCTTCCTAGGTTATAGGCCAAGGAGTGGAACTGTGGGATCATATGGTATCTCAAGGTTTACCTTTTAAAGACTGTTCCATTCTATTTTCATTAGCGGCACTTACAAGTTTATGAGCCAATTAAAGTTGAGGGTATGCGTTTCTTCACAACCTCTTCAGCATTTACTGTTTGTATTTTTTGTGCTCACGGTCATTCTGACTGGTGTGAGGTGATACGTTTTTGTGGCTGGATTTGCATGTGTCTAATAATTCCTTATATGGAGCTTATAGCCATGTACTTTTTTATTGTTTTTTAAAGAGTGAGTACAGCTTACCTATTCAAATGGTTTCTTGAAGTATGTGTCACATTTTGAATTTTTTTGGCCATTACATCCCTCAACATATTTTGTTGGCAGGTGTCATTTAGAGCACTGCAGTCCTTGTGAATACGCAGTGACCTTTAGCACAGGTTTCAAAAGTGCTCTTGGGGCAAACGGGCACAGGGCGGCAGCATTTCTACGTTCCCCACACTGGTTACTAGGGAAAGAGTACCTTCCTGGAAGTAGTGTTCCTTGGGTGTAAATTAGAGTGGAATGTGCCCGGATAAACACCCAAAGCTTATGTCTCCTTACTTATGTTTGTTTTTTATAGTTATATTTTTTATCGGAGTAATACTCCATCTTGTACATGGACCACTTGTTCTTTGTGCATTCATGTGTTGATGGAAATTTTGGTTCTTCCAAGTCTTGGCTAGGGTAAATAGTGCTGCATCGTAGGATTGTCAGCCTGTGTCTTTTTGATTCTGGTATTGTCAGGTGATAGAGCCAGTAGCGAGCTACCAGATCATATGGTAGCTCAATTTTTACCCTTAAACGCACCTCCTTTAAGTTCTCACCACTGGCTGCTACTATTTGACCTCCCAGCAGCAGCTAGAGGGTACACAGTTCTCTAAAACCCCTTGAGCATTTATTGTTTAGAGCTTTTTTGCTGATGATCATTCTGACTGTTGTCAGGTAAACGTTTTTGTAGATTGAGTTGGCATGTCTTTATTAATCCCTGGTGTTGAGCTTCTTCCATTTTTGTGAAACCAAAAAAAACCAAGAAGGAAAAAAAATGTGAGTTAAACATACTCTTGAAACTGTCTTCTTGAAAGGTTGCCCTCTTTTGAATTTTCCGTCGATATTCGAAGCCAGGATTTGTTTTGAGGGCAGGTGTCATTGACAGATCTGCAATTCCTGTGAATACTAGGTGACCCTTAGCCCTGTGTTTGAAGCTGCTTTTGCAGGACACGGTCGCATGGCTGCGGCATTTCTCCATTCCCAAATCTGGTTACAAGGGCAAGAGAGCCTTCCTGTGTGTAACGTTCCAACTTGTACGTTAGAATGGAGTATGCCAGGAAAACCCCCCATTAGTTTATGTCTCATTACTTCTTGTTGGCTTTTCTTAATTTAATTTTTATCTGTTATCACAGCAAATTCGATTACAACGTTTTGTTTGTTCTAGGTGTGCAAGATGTGTTTCTTGCACACAAATACACATATCTGTTCATCTTCGGATCCATTTCCCATGTGGCTTACGACACAACGTTGAGTAGTCTTCTCTTGGTATTCCGTAGGTATTTGGTGCTTATATATTTCACATGTGTTGGCGTAGCTCTGTTTCCCGCAATATGCTAATTTATCCAATCCTCAAACCTTTCCATTTGGTTAACCATACGTTTGTTGATCGAATCTTTGATTGCCTTGCTCTGTGAAAAACCTTCACTGGTATCAATTTTTAGGTAACACCATTAAGTGATATCACAGGATAAGTGTCCTTCACTTTCTGAGTTACTTCAAGTTGTGATTACCACTAGACTCATCTATGGTGCTGCAGACGGCATTGTTTCATTTTTTTTGCCCGTGGCTCATATTCCGTCTGTACAAGTGCCAGTTCTTCTTTGTCCATACGTCTCTTGATGGACGTTTTGGTGGTTTCCATGTCTTGGCTATTGTTATACTGCTGCAGTGCAGTTTTGCCTGAATGTGTCATTCCATTTCTGTCTTCCCAGGTTATAGGCCAAGGAGTGGGTCTTCGCGATCATGTGGTATCGCAATGGTTACCTTTTAAAGGCTTCTCCGTTCTATTTTCATTAGTGGCACTTACCAGTTTACGAGGCACTTAAAGTTGAGGATATGAATTTCTTCAAAACCTCTTCAGCATTTATTGTTTGTATTTTTTGGCTGATGGTCATTCTGACCAGTGTGAGCTGATAGCTTTCTGTGGCTGGATTTGCCTATATCTAATAATTCCTTATATTGAGCTTATTGCTATGGACTTTTTTATTGTTTTGTAAAGAGTACAGCTTACCTATTCAAATGGTTTCTTAAAGTATGCGCCATATTTTGAATGTTCTTGGCCATTACCTCCTTCAACCATTTTGTTGGCAGGGGTCCTTTATAGCCCTGCAGTCCTTGTGAATATGAATTGACCTTTAGCACAGGTTTTAAGGCCGCTGTGGCGGCAAAGGGTCACGGGGCGGCAGCATTTCTACATTCCCCACTCTGGTTACTAGGGAAACAATACGTCTCTGAAGTCGTGTTCCTTGTTTGTACATTACAGTGGAATGTGTATGAATAAACACCCAAAGCATATGTCTCCTTACTTATGTTTGTTTTTTATATTTAATTTATATTTTTTATCAGAGTAATATTCCATTGCATACATGGACCACTTCTTTTGTATGCACTCATGTGTTGATGGACATTTTGGTTGTTCAAAGTCGTGGCTAGGGTAAAAAGTGCTGCCTCGTAAGGAGGTCAGCCTGTGTCTTTTTGACTCTGGTCTTCTCAGGGTATAGGCCCAGTACCGGGCCTACCAGATCGTATGGTAGCTTAATTTTTACCTTTAAACGCACCTCCTTTCTGTTCTCACTACTGGCTGTTACCATTTGATATCCCACCAGCAGCTACAGGCTACACAGTTCTCTAAAACCCCTTGAGCATTTACTGTTTAGAGATTATTTGCTGATGATCGTTCTGTCTGTTGGCAGGTATACGTTTTTGTAGAATGGATTTGCATGTCTTCATTAATTCCTGATGTTAAGCTTTTTCCATGGCCTTCTTTGCTGAACAAGAAAAAAAGAAAGATAGGGAAAAATGAGTTAAATAGGCCTCCTGAAATTTTCTCCTTGAAAAGTTGCCCTCTTTGAATTTTTAGGTAGATATTCCAACCCAGGTATTTTTGAGGGCAGGTGTCGTTTACAGGCCTGCAATTCTTGTGAATATAATGGGACCCTTAGCCCTGTCTTTAAAGCTGCTTTGGCAGGAGACGGTCACCAGGCTGCGGCATTTCTCCATTCTTAAATCTGGTTACTAAGTCAACAGAGATTTCCTGGAAGCTGTGTTGCAAGGTTGTATGTTAGGATGGAATGAGCCAGGAAGCACCCCCATAGTTTTGTGCCCCATTAATTCTTGTTCGTATTTTAATTTTTATTTTTTATCACAGCAGATTTGATGATGATGTTTTGTGTGTTCTACGTGAGCCAGATGTGTGTGTTTTTGGCACCGATACGTATATGTATTCATCTTGGGATCCATTTGCCATGTAGGTTATGACACAGTGTTGAGTAGTCTTCTCTTGAAATTCTGCGGGTATTTTGTGATTACATATGTCACGTGTGTTTGCATATCTCCGTTAACTCCAATATCCTAATGTATCCGATCTTCGCAACTTTCCAATTGGTTAATCATAAGTCTGTTTAATAAACCCGTGATTGCCTTTCTCTGTGGAAATATCTTCATTGGTATCAATTTTTGGGTAACACCTATGATTGATATCATAGGATACGTGTCTTTCGCTTTCTGACTTACTTCAAGTTGTGTGACTACCTCCAGAGTCATCTATGGGTCTGCCAACTGCATTGTTTCATTTTTTTCCCATGGCTAATAATCCACCTGTACATGTACAAGTTATTCTTTGTCCATTCGTCTCCTGATGGACATTTTGTTTGTTTCTAGGTTTTGGCTCTTGTAACTCTGCTGCAGTGCAGTTTTGCCTGAATGTGTCATTCCATTTCTGTCTTCCTAGGTTATAGGCCAAGGAGTGGAACTGTGGGATCATATGGTATCTCAAGGTTTACCTTTTAAAGACTGTTCCATTCTATTTTCATTAGCGGCACTTACAAGTTTATGAGCCAATTAAAGTTGAGGGTATGCGTTTCTTCACAACCTCTTCAGCATTTACTGTTTGTATTTTTTGTGCTCACGGTCATTCTGACTGGTGTGAGGTGATACGTTTTTGTGGCTGGATTTGCATGTGTCTAATAATTCCTTATATGGAGCTTATAGCCATGTACTTTTTTATTGTTTTTTAAAGAGTGAGTACAGCTTACCTATTCAAATGGTTTCTTGAAGTATGTGTCACATTTTGAATTTTTTTGGCCATTACATCCCTCAACATATTTTGTTGGCAGGTGTCATTTAGAGCACTGCAGTCCTTGTGAATACGCAGTGACCTTTAGCACAGGTTTCAAAAGTGCTCTTGGGGCAAACGGGCACAGGGCGGCAGCATTTCTACGTTCCCCACACTGGTTACTAGGGAAAGAGTACCTTCCTGGAAGTAGTGTTCCTTGGGTGTAAATTAGAGTGGAATGTGCCCGGATAAACACCCAAAGCTTATGTCTCCTTACTTATGTTTGTTTTTTATAGTTATATTTTTTATCGGAGTAATACTCCATCTTGTACATGGACCACTTGTTCTTTGTGCATTCATGTGTTGATGGAAATTTTGGTTCTTCCAAGTCTTGGCTAGGGTAAATAGTGCTGCATCGTAGGATTGTCAGCCTGTGTCTTTTTGATTCTGGTATTGTCAGGTGATAGAGCCAGTAGCGAGCTACCAGATCATATGGTAGCTCAATTTTTACCCTTAAACGCACCTCCTTTAAGTTCTCACCACTGGCTGCTACTATTTGACCTCCCAGCAGCAGCTAGAGGGTACACAGTTCTCTAAAACCCCTTGAGCATTTATTGTTTAGAGCTTTTTTGCTGATGATCATTCTGACTGTTGTCAGGTAAACGTTTTTGTAGATTGAGTTGGCATGTCTTTATTAATCCCTGGTGTTGAGCTTCTTCCATTTTTGTGAAACCAAAAAAAACCAAGAAGGAAAAAAAATGTGAGTTAAACATACTCTTGAAACTGTCTTCTTGAAAGGTTGCCCTCTTTTGAATTTTCCGTCGATATTCGAAGCCAGGATTTGTTTTGAGGGCAGGTGTCATTTACAGATCTGCAATTCTTGTGAATATTAGGTGACCCTTAGCCCTGTGTTTGAAGCTGCTTTTGCAGGACACGGTCGCATGGCTGCGGCATTTCTCCATTCCCAAATCTGGTTACAAGGGCAAGAGAGCCTTCCTGTGTGTAACGTTCCAACTTGTACGTTAGAATGGAGTATGCCAGGAAAACCCCCCATTAGTTTATGTCTCATTACTTCTTGTTGGCTTTTCTTAATTTAATTTTTATCTGTTATCACAGCAAATTCGATTATAACGTTTTCTTTGTTCTAGGTGTGCAAGATGTGTTTCTTGCACACAAATACACATATCTGTTCATCTTCGGATCCATTTCCCATGTGGCTTACGACACAACGTTGAGTAGTCTTCTCTTGGTATTCCGTAGGTATTTGGTGCTTATATATTTCACATGTGTTGGCGTAGCTCTGTTTCCCGCAATATGCTAATTTATCCAATCCTCAAACCTTTCCATTTGGTTAACCATACGTTTGTTGATCGAATCTTTGATTGCCTTGCTCTGTGAAAAACCTTCATTGGTATCAATTTTTAGGTAACACCATTAAGTGATATCACAGGATAAGTGTCCTTCACTTTCTGAGTTACTTCAAGTTGTGATTACCACTAGACTCATCTATGGTGCTGCAGACGGCATTGTTTCATTTTTTTTGCCCGTGGCTCATATTCCGTCTGTACAAGTGCCAGTTCTTCTTTGTCCATACGTCTCTTGATGGACGTTTTGGTGGTTTCCATGTCTTGGCTATTGTTATACTGCTGCAGTGCAGTTTTGCCTGAATGTGTCATTCCATTTCTGTCTTTCCAGGTTATAGGCCAAGGAGTGGGTCTTCGCGATCATGTGGTATCGCAATGGTTACCTTTTAAAGGCTTCTCCGTTCTATTTTCATTAGTGGCACTTACCAGTTTACGAGGCACTTAAAGTTGAGGATATGAATTTCTTCAAAACCTCTTCAGCATTTATTGTTTGTATTTTTTGGCTGATGGTCATTCTGACCAGTGTGAGCTGATAGCTTTCTGTGGCTGGATTTGCCTATATCTAATAATTCCTTATATTGAGCTTATTGCTATGGACTTTTTTATTGTTTTGTAAAGAGTACAGCTTACCTATTCAAATGGTTTCTTAAAGTATGCGCCATATTTTGAATGTTCTTGGCCATTACCTCCTTCAACCATTTTGTTGGCAGGGGTCCTTTATAGCCCTGCAGTCCTTGGGAATATGAATTGACCTTTAGCACAGGTTTTAAGGCCGCTGTGGCGGCAAAGGGTCACGGGGCGGCAGCATTTCTACATTCCCCACTCTGGTTACTAGGGAAACAATACGTCTCTGAAGTCGTGTTCCTTGTTTGTACATTACAGTGGAATGTGTATGAATAAACACCCAAAGCATATGTCTCCTTACTTATGTTTGTTTTTTATATTTAATTTATATTTTTTATCAGAGTAATATTCCATTGCATACATGGACCACTTCTTTTGTATGCACTCATGTGTTGATGGACATTTTGGTTGTTCAAAGTCGTGGCTAGGGTAAAAAGTGCTGCCTCGTAAGGAGGTCAGCCTGTGTCTTTTTGACTCTGGTCTTCTCAGGGTATAGGCCCAGTACCGGGCCTACCAGATCGTATGGTAGCTTAATTTTTACCTTTAAACGCACCTCCTTTCTGTTCTCACTACTGGCTGTTACCATTTGATATCCCACCAGCAGCTACAGGCTACACAGTTCTCTAAAACCCCTTGAGCATTTACTGTTTAGAGATTATTTGCTGATGATCGTTCTGTCTGTTGGCAGGTTTACGTTTTTGTAGAATGGATTTGCATGTCTTCATTAATTCCTGATGTTAAGCTTTTTCCATGGCCTTCTTTGCTGAACAAGAAAAAAAGAAAGATAGGGAAAAATGAGTTAAATAGGCCTCCTGAAATTTTCTCCTTGAAAAGTTGCCCTCTTTGAATTTTTAGGTAGATATTCCAACCCAGGTATTTTTGAGGGCAGGTGTCGTTTACAGGCCTGCAATTCTTGTGAATATAATGGGACCCTTAGCCCTGTCTTTAAAGCTGCTTTGGCAGGAGACGGTCACCAGGCTGCGGCATTTCTCCATTCTTAAATCTGGTTACTAAGTCAACAGAGACTTCCTGGAAGCTGTGTTGCAAGGTTGTATGTTAGGATGGAATGAGCCAGGAAGCACCCCCATAGTTTTGTGCCCCATTAATTCTTGTTCGTATTTTAATTTTTATTTTTTATCACAGCAGATTTGATGATGATGTTTTGTGTGTTCTACGTGAGCCAGATGTGTGTGTTTTTGGCACCGATACGTATATGTATTCATCTTGGGATCCATTTGCCATGTAGGTTATGACACAGTGTTGAGTAGTCTTCTCTTGAAATTCTGCGGGTATTTTGTGATTACATATGTCACGTGTGTTTGCATATCTCCGTTAACTCCAATATCCTAATGTATCCGATCTTCGCAACTTTCCAATTGGTTAATCATAAGTCTGTTTAATAAACCCGTGATTGCCTTTCTCTGTGGAAATATCTTCATTGGTATCAATTTTTGGGTAACACCTATGATTGATATCATAGGATACGTGTCTTTCGCTTTCTGACTTACTTCAAGTTGTGTGACTACCTCCAGAGTCATCTATGGGTCTGCCAACTGCATTGTTTCATTTTTTTCCCATGGCTAATAATCCACCTGTACATGTACAAGTTATTCTTTGTCCATTCGTCTCCTGATGGACATTTTGTTTGTTTCTAGGTTTTGGCTCTTGTAACTCTGCTGCAGTGCAGTTTTGCCTGAATGTGTCATTCCATTTCTGTCTTCCTAGGTTATAGGCCAAGGAGTGGAACTGTGGGATCATATGGTATCTCAAGGTTTACCTTTTAAAGACTGTTCCATTCTATTTTCATTAGCGGCACTTACAAGTTTATGAGCCAATTAAAGTTGAGGGTATGCGTTTCTTCACAACCTCTTCAGCATTTACTGTTTGTATTTTTTGTGCTCACGGTCATTCTGACTGGTGTGAGGTGATACGTTTTTGTGGCTGGATTTGCATGTGTCTAATAATTCCTTATATGGAGCTTATAGCCATGTACTTTTTTATTGTTTTTTAAAGAGTGAGTACAGCTTACCTATTCAAATGGTTTCTTGAAGTATGTGTCACATTTTGAATTTTTTTGGCCATTACATCCCTCAACATATTTTGTTGGCAGGTGTCATTTAGAGCACTGCAGTCCTTGTGAATACGCAGTGACCTTTAGCACAGGTTTCAAAAGTGCTCTTGGGGCAAACGGGCACAGGGCGGCAGCATTTCTACGTTCCCCACACTGGTTACTAGGGAAAGAGTACCTTCCTGGAAGTAGTGTTCCTTGGGTGTAAATTAGAGTGGAATGTGCCCGGATAAACACCCAAAGCTTATGTCTCCTTACTTATGTTTGTTTTTTATAGTTATATTTTTTATCGGAGTAATACTCCATCTTGTACATGGACCACTTGTTCTTTGTGCATTCATGTGTTGATGGAAATTTTGGTTCTTCCAAGTCTTGGCTAGGGTAAATAGTGCTGCATCGTAGGATTGTCAGCCTGTGTCTTTTTGATTCTGGTATTGTCAGGTGATAGAGCCAGTAGCGAGCTACCAGATCATATGGTAGCTCAATTTTTACCCTTAAACGCACCTCCTTTAAGTTCTCACCACTGGCTGCTACTATTTGACCTCCCAGCAGCAGCTAGAGGGTACACAGTTCTCTAAAACCCCTTGAGCATTTATTGTTTAGAGCTTTTTTGCTGATGATCATTCTGACTGTTGTCAGGTAAACGTTTTTGTAGATTGAGTTGGCATGTCTTTATTAATCCCTGGTGTTGAGCTTCTTCCATTTTTGTGAAACCAAAAAAAACCAAGAAGGAAAAAAAATGTGAGTTAAACATACTCTTGAAACTGTCTTCTTGAAAGGTTGCCCTCTTTTGAATTTTCCGTCGATATTCGAAGCCAGGATTTGTTTTGAGGGCAGGTGTCATTTACAGATCTGCAATTCTTGTGAATATTAGGTGACCCTTAGCCCTGTGTTTGAAGCTGCTTTTGCAGGACACGGTCGCATGGCTGCGGCATTTCTCCATTCCCAAATCTGGTTACAAGGGCAAGAGAGCCTTCCTGTGTGTAACGTTCCAACTTGTACGTTAGAATGGAGTATGCCAGGAAAACCCCCCATTAGTTTATGTCTCATTACTTCTTGTTGGCTTTTCTTAATTTAATTTTTATCTGTTATCACAGCAAATTCGATTATAACGTTTTCTTTGTTCTAGGTGTGCAAGATGTGTTTCTTGCACACAAATACACATATCTGTTCATCTTCGGATCCATTTCCCATGTGGCTTACGACACAACGTTGAGTAGTCTTCTCTTGGTATTCCGTAGGTATTTGGTGCTTATATATTTCACATGTGTTGGCGTAGCTCTGTTTCCCGCAATATGCTAATTTATCCAATCCTCAAACCTTTCCATTTGGTTAACCATACGTTTGTTGATCGAATCTTTGATTGCCTTGCTCTGTGAAAAACCTTCATTGGTATCAATTTTTAGGTAACACCATTAAGTGATATCACAGGATAAGTGTCCTTCACTTTCTGAGTTACTTCAAGTTGTGATTACCACTAGACTCATCTATGGTGCTGCAGACGGCATTGTTTCATTTTTTTTGCCCGTGGCTCATATTCCGTCTGTACAAGTGCCAGTTCTTCTTTGTCCATACGTCTCTTGATGGACGTTTTGGTGGTTTCCATGTCTTGGCTATTGTTATACTGCTGCAGTGCAGTTTTGCCTGAATGTGTCATTCCATTTCTGTCTTTCCAGGTTATAGGCCAAGGAGTGGGTCTTCGCGATCATGTGGTATCGCAATGGTTACCTTTTAAAGGCTTCTCCGTTCTATTTTCATTAGTGGCACTTACCAGTTTACGAGGCACTTAAAGTTGAGGATATGAATTTCTTCAAAACCTCTTCAGCATTTATTGTTTGTATTTTTTGGCTGATGGTCATTCTGACCAGTGTGAGCTGATAGCTTTCTGTGGCTGGATTTGCCTATATCTAATAATTCCTTATATTGAGCTTATTGCTATGGACTTTTTTATTGTTTTGTAAAGAGTACAGCTTACCTATTCAAATGGTTTCTTAAAGTATGCGCCATATTTTGAATGTTCTTGGCCATTACCTCCTTCAACCATTTTGTTGGCAGGGGTCCTTTATAGCCCTGCAGTCCTTGGGAATATGAATTGACCTTTAGCACAGGTTTTAAGGCCGCTGTGGCGGCAAAGGGTCACGGGGCGGCAGCATTTCTACATTCCCCACTCTGGTTACTAGGGAAACAATACGTCTCTGAAGTCGTGTTCCTTGTTTGTACATTACAGTGGAATGTGTATGAATAAACACCCAAAGCATATGTCTCCTTACTTATGTTTGTTTTTTATATTTAATTTATATTTTTTATCAGAGTAATATTCCATTGCATACATGGACCACTTCTTTTGTATGCACTCATGTGTTGATGGACATTTTGGTTGTTCAAAGTCGTGGCTAGGGTAAAAAGTGCTGCCTCGTAAGGAGGTCAGCCTGTGTCTTTTTGACTCTGGTCTTCTCAGGGTATAGGCCCAGTACCGGGCCTACCAGATCGTATGGTAGCTTAATTTTTACCTTTAAACGCACCTCCTTTCTGTTCTCACTACTGGCTGTTACCATTTGATATCCCACCAGCAGCTACAGGCTACACAGTTCTCTAAAACCCCTTGAGCATTTACTGTTTAGAGATTATTTGCTGATGATCGTTCTGTCTGTTGGCAGGTTTACGTTTTTGTAGAATGGATTTGCATGTCTTCATTAATTCCTGATGTTAAGCTTTTTCCATGGCCTTCTTTGCTGAACAAGAAAAAAAGAAAGATAGGGAAAAATGAGTTAAATAGGCCTCCTGAAATTTTCTCCTTGAAAAGTTGCCCTCTTTGAATTTTTAGGTAGATATTCCAACCCAGGTATTTTTGAGGGCAGGTGTCGTTTACAGGCCTGCAATTCTTGTGAATATAATGGGACCCTTAGCCCTGTCTTTAAAGCTGCTTTGGCAGGAGACGGTCACCAGGCTGCGGCATTTCTCCATTCTTAAATCTGGTTACTAAGTCAACAGAGACTTCCTGGAAGCTGTGTTGCAAGGTTGTATGTTAGGATGGAATGAGCCAGGAAGCACCCCCATAGTTTTGTGCCCCATTAATTCTTGTTCGTATTTTAATTTTTATTTTTTATCACAGCAGATTTGATGATGATGTTTTGTGTGTTCTACGTGAGCCAGATGTGTGTGTTTTTGGCACCGATACGTATATGTATTCATCTTGGGATCCATTTGCCATGTAGGTTATGACACAGTGTTGAGTAGTCTTCTCTTGAAATTCTGCGGGTATTTTGTGATTACATATGTCACGTGTGTTTGCATATCTCCGTTAACTCCAATATCCTAATGTATCCGATCTTCGCAACTTTCCAATTGGTTAATCATAAGTCTGTTTAATAAACCCGTGATTGCCTTTCTCTGTGGAAATATCTTCATTGGTATCAATTTTTGGGTAACACCTATGATTGATATCATAGGATACGTGTCTTTCGCTTTCTGACTTACTTCAAGTTGTGTGACTACCTCCAGAGTCATCTATGGGTCTGCCAACTGCATTGTTTCATTTTTTTCCCATGGCTAATAATCCACCTGTACATGTACAAGTTATTCTTTGTCCATTCGTCTCCTGATGGACATTTTGTTTGTTTCTAGGTTTTGGCTCTTGTAACTCTGCTGCAGTGCAGTTTTGCCTGAATGTGTCATTCCATTTCTGTCTTCCTAGGTTATAGGCCAAGGAGTGGAACTGTGGGATCATATGGTATCTCAAGGTTTACCTTTTAAAGACTGTTCCATTCTATTTTCATTAGCGGCACTTACAAGTTTATGAGCCAATTAAAGTTGAGGGTATGCGTTTCTTCACAACCTCTTCAGCATTTACTGTTTGTATTTTTTGTGCTCACGGTCATTCTGACTGGTGTGAGGTGATACGTTTTTGTGGCTGGATTTGCATGTGTCTAATAATTCCTTATATGGAGCTTATAGCCATGTACTTTTTTATTGTTTTTTAAAGAGTGAGTACAGCTTACCTATTCAAATGGTTTCTTGAAGTATGTGTCACATTTTGAATTTTTTTGGCCATTACATCCCTCAACATATTTTGTTGGCAGGTGTCATTTAGAGCACTGCAGTCCTTGTGAATACGCAGTGACCTTTAGCACAGGTTTCAAAAGTGCTCTTGGGGCAAACGGGCACAGGGCGGCAGCATTTCTACGTTCCCCACACTGGTTACTAGGGAAAGAGTACCTTCCTGGAAGTAGTGTTCCTTGGGTGTAAATTAGAGTGGAATGTGCCCGGATAAACACCCAAAGCTTATGTCTCCTTACTTATGTTTGTTTTTTATAGTTATATTTTTTATCGGAGTAATACTCCATCTTGTACATGGACCACTTGTTCTTTGTGCATTCATGTGTTGATGGAAATTTTGGTTCTTCCAAGTCTTGGCTAGGGTAAATAGTGCTGCATCGTAGGATTGTCAGCCTGTGTCTTTTTGATTCTGGTATTGTCAGGTGATAGAGCCAGTAGCGAGCTACCAGATCATATGGTAGCTCAATTTTTACCCTTAAACGCACCTCCTTTAAGTTCTCACCACTGGCTGCTACTATTTGACCTCCCAGCAGCAGCTAGAGGGTACACAGTTCTCTAAAACCCCTTGAGCATTTATTGTTTAGAGCTTTTTTGCTGATGATCATTCTGACTGTTGTCAGGTAAACGTTTTTGTAGATTGAGTTGGCATGTCTTTATTAATCCCTGGTGTTGAGCTTCTTCCATTTTTGTGAAACCAAAAAAAACCAAGAAGGAAAGAAAATGTGAGTTAAACATACTCTTGAAACTGTCTTCTTGAAAGGTTGCCCTCTTTGGAATTTTCCGTCGATATTCGAAGCCAGGATTTGTTTTGAGGGCAGGTGTCATTTACAGATCTGCAATTCTTGTGAATATTAGGTGACCCTTAGCCCTGTGTTTGAAGCTGCTTTTGCAGGACACGGTCGCATGGCTGCGGCATTTCTCCATTCCCAAATCTGGTTACAAGGGCAAGAGAGCCTTCCTGTGTGTAACGTTCCAACTTGTACGTTAGAATGGAGTATGCCAGGAAAACCCCCCATTAGTTTATGTCTCATTACTTCTTGTTGGCTTTTCTTAATTTAATTTTTATCTGTTATCACAGCAAATTCGATTACAACGTTTTGTTTGTTCTAGGTGTGCAAGATGTGTTTCTTGCACACAAATACACATATCTGTTCATCTTCGGATCCATTTCCCATGTGGCTTACGACACAACGTTGAGTAGTCTTCTCTTGGTATTCCCTAGGTATTTAGTGCTTATATATTTCACATGTGTTGGCGTATCTCTGTTTCCCGCAATATGCTAATTTATCCAATCCTCAAACCTTTCCATTTGGTTAACCATACGTTTGTTGATCGAATCTTTGATTGCCTTTCTCTGTGAAAAACCTTCACTGGTATCAATTTTTAGGTAACACCATTAAGTGATATCACAGGATAAGTGTCCTTCACTTTCTGAGTTACTTCAAGTTGTGATTACCACTAGACTCATCTATGGTGCTGCAGACGGCATTGTTTCATTTTTTTTGCCCGTGGCTCATATTCCATCTGTACAAGTGCCAGTTCTTCTTTGTCCATACGTCTCTTGATGGACGTTTTGGTGGTTTCCATGTCTTGGCTATTGTTATACTGCTGCAGTGCAGTTTTGCCTGAATGTGTCATTCCATTTCTGTCTTCCTAGGTTATAGGCCAAGGAGTGGGTCTTCGCGATCATGTGGTATCGCAATGGTTACCTTTTAAAGGCTTCTCCGTTCTATTTTCATTAGTGGCACTTACCAGTTTACGAGGCACTTAAAGTTGAGGATATGAATTTCTTCAAAACCTCTTCAGCATTTATTGTTTGTATTTTTTGGCTGATGGTCATTCTGACCAGTGTGAGCTGATAGCTTTCTGTGGCTGGATTTGCCTATATCTAATAATTCCTTATATTGAGCTTATTGCTATGGACTTTTTTATTGTTTTGTAAAGAGTACAGCTTAGCTATTCAAATGGTTTCTTAAAGTATGCGCCATATTTTGAATGTTCTTGGCCATTACCTCCTTCAACCATTTTGTTGGCAGGGGTCCTTTATAGCCCTGCAGTCCTTGGGAATATGAATTGACCTTTAGCACAGGTTTTAAGGCCGCTGTGGCGGCAAAGGGTCACGGGGCGGCAGCATTTCTACATTCCCCACTCTGGTTACTAGGGAAACAATACGTCTCTGAAGTCGTGTTCCTTGTTTGTACATTACAGTGGAATGTGTATGAATAAACACCCAAAGCATATGTCTCCTTACTTATGTTTGTTTTTTATATTTAATTTATATTTTTTATCAGAGTAATATGCCATTGCATACATGGACCACTTCTTTTGTATGCACTCATGTGTTGATGGACATTTTGGTTGTTCAAAGTCGTGGCTAGGGTAAAAAGTGCTGCCTCGTAAGGAGGTCAGCCTGTGTCTTTTTGATTCTGGTCTTCTCAGGGTATAGGCCCAGTACCGGGCCTACCAGATCGTATGGTAGCTTAATTTTTACCTTTAAACGCACCTCCTTTCTGTTCTCACTACTGGCTGTTACCATTTGATATCCCACCAGCAGCTACAGGCTACACAGTTCTCTAAAACCCCTTGAGCATTTACTGTTTAGAGATTATTTGCTGATGATCGTTCTGTCTGTTGGCAGGTTTACGTTTTTGTAGAATGGATTTGCATGTCTTCATTAATTCCTGATGTTAAGCTTTTTCCATGGCCTTCTTTGCTGAACAAGAAAAAAAGAAAGATAGGGAAAAATGAGTTAAATAGGCCTCTTGAAATTTTCTCCTTGAAAGGTTGCCCTCTTTGAATTTTTAGGTAGATATTCCAACCCAGGTATTTTTGAGGGCAGGTGTCGCTTATAGGCCTGCAATTCTTGTGAATATAATGGGACCTTTAGCCCTGTCTTTAAAGCTGCTTTGGCAGGAGACGGTCACCAGGCTGCGGCATTTCTCCATTCTTAAATCTGGTTACTAAGTCAACAGAGATTTCCTGGAAGCTGTGTTGCAAGGTTGTATGTTAGGATGGAATGAGCCAGGAAGCACCCCCATAGTTTTGTGCCCCATTAATTCTTGTTCGTATTTTAATTTTTATTTTTTATCACAGCAGATTTGATGATGATGTTTTGTGTGTTCTACGTGAGCCAGATGTGTGTGTTTTTGGCACCGATACGTATATGTATTCATCTTGGGATCCATTTGCCATGTAGGTTATGACACAGTGTTGAGTAGTCTTCTCTTGAAATTCTGCGGGTATTTTGTGATTACATATGTCACGTGTGTTTGCATATCTCCGTTAACTCCAATATCCTAATGTATCCGATCTTCGCAACTTTCCAATTGGTTAATCATAAGTCTGTTTAATAAACCCGTGATTGCCTTTCTCTGTGGAAATATCTTCATTGGTATCAATTTTGGGGTAACACCTATGATTGATATCATAGGATACGTGTCTTTCGCTTTCTGACTTACTTCAAGTTGTGTGACTACCTCCAGAGTCATCTATGGGTCTGCCAACTGCATTGTTTCATTTTTTTCCCATGGCTAATAATCCACCTGTACATGTACAAGTTATTCTTTGTCCATTCGTCTCCTGATGGACATTTTGTTTGTTTCTAGGTTTTGGCTCTTGTAACTCTGCTGCAGTGCAGTTTTGCCTGAATGTGTCATTCCATTTCTGTCTTCCTAGGTTATAGGCCAAGGAGTGGAACTGTGGGATCATATGGTATCTCAAGGTTTACCTTTTAAAGACTGTTCCATTCTATTTTCATTAGCGGCACTTACAAGTTTATGAGCCAATTAAAGTTGAGGGTATGCGTTTCTTCACAACCTCTTCAGCATTTACTGTTTGTATTTTTTGTGCTCACGGTCATTCTGACTGGTGTGAGGTGATACGTTTTTGTGGCTGGATTTGCATGTGTCTAATAATTCCTTATATGGAGCTTATAGCCATGTACTTTTTTATTGTTTTTTAAAGAGTGAGTACAGCTTACCTATTCAAATGGTTTCTTGAAGTATGTGTCACATTTTGAATTTTTTTGGCCATTACATCCCTCAACATATTTTGTTGGCAGGTGTCATTTAGAGCACTGCAGTCCTTGTGAATACGCAGTGACCTTTAGCACAGGTTTCAAAAGTGCTCTTGGGGCAAACGGGCACAGGGCGGCAGCATTTCTACGTTCCCCACACTGGTTACTAGGGAAAGAGTACCTTCCTGGAAGTAGTGTTCCTTGGGTGTAAATTAGAGTGGAATGTGCCCGGATAAACACCCAAAGCTTATGTCTCCTTACTTATGTTTGTTTTTTATAGTTATATTTTTTATCGGAGTAATACTCCATCTTGTACATGGACCACTTGTTCTTTGTGCATTCATGTGTTGATGGAAATTTTGGTTCTTCCAAGTCTTGGCTAGGGTAAATAGTGCTGCATCGTAGGATTGTCAGCCTGTGTCTTTTTGATTCTGGTATTGTCAGGTGATAGAGCCAGTAGCGAGCTACCAGATCATATGGTAGCTCAATTTTTACCCTTAAACGCACCTCCTTTAAGTTCTCACCACTGGCTGCTACTATTTGACCTCCCAGCAGCAGCTAGAGGGTACACAGTTCTCTAAAACCCCTTGAGCATTTATTGTTTAGAGCTTTTTTGCTGATGATCATTCTGACTGTTGTCAGGTAAACGTTTTTGTAGATTGAGTTGGCATGTCTTTATTAATCCCTGGTGTTGAGCTTCTTCCATTTTTGTGAAACCAAAAAAAACCAAGAAGGAAAAAAAATGTGAGTTAAACATACTCTTGAAACTGTCTTCTTGAAAGGTTGCCCTCTTTTGAATTTTCCGTCGATATTCGAAGCCAGGATTTGTTTTGAGGGCAGGTGTCATTTACAGATCTGCAATTCTTGTGAATATTAGGTGACCCTTAGCCCTGTGTTTGAAGCTGCTTTTGCAGGACACGGTCGCATGGCTGCGGCATTTCTCCATTCCCAAATCTGGTTACAAGGGCAAGAGAGCCTTCCTGTGTGTAACGTTCCAACTTGTACGTTAGAATGGAGTATGCCAGGAAAACCCCCCATTAGTTTATGTCTCATTACTTCTTGTTGGCTTTTCTTAATTTAATTTTTATCTGTTATCACAGCAAATTCGATTATAACGTTTTCTTTGTTCTAGGTGTGCAAGATGTGTTTCTTGCACACAAATACACATATCTGTTCATCTTCGGATCCATTTCCCATGTGGCTTACGACACAACGTTGAGTAGTCTTCTCTTGGTATTCCGTAGGTATTTGGTGCTTATATATTTCACATGTGTTGGCGTAGCTCTGTTTCCCGCAATATGCTAATTTATCCAATCCTCAAACCTTTCCATTTGGTTAACCATACGTTTGTTGATCGAATCTTTGATTGCCTTGCTCTGTGAAAAACCTTCATTGGTATCAATTTTTAGGTAACACCATTAAGTGATATCACAGGATAAGTGTCCTTCACTTTCTGAGTTACTTCAAGTTGTGATTACCACTAGACTCATCTATGGTGCTGCAGACGGCATTGTTTCATTTTTTTTGCCCGTGGCTCATATTCCATCTGTACAAGTGCCAGTTCTTCTTTGTCCATACGTCTCTTGATGGACGTTTTGGTGGTTTCCATGTCTTGGCTATTGTTATACTGCTGCAGTGCAGTTTTGCCTGAATGTGTCATTCCATTTCTGTCTTCCCAGGTTATAGGCCAAGGAGTGGGTCTTCGCGATCATGTGGTATCGCAATGGTTACCTTTTAAAGGCTTCTCCGTTCTATTTTCATTAGTGGCACTTACCAGTTTACGAGGCACTTAAAGTTGAGGATATGAATTTCTTCAAAACCTCTTCAGCATTTATTGTTTGTATTTTTTGGCTGATGGTCATTCTGACCAGTGTGAGCTGATAGCTTTCTGTGGCTGGATTTGCCTATATCTAATAATTCCTTATATTGAGCTTATTGCTATGGACTTTTTTATTGTTTTGTAAAGAGTACAGCTTACCTATTCAAATGGTTTCTTAAAGTATGCGCCATATTTTGAATGTTCTTGGCCATTACCTCCTTCAACCATTTTGTTGGCAGGGGTCCTTTATAGCCCTGCAGTCCTTGGGAATATGAATTGACCTTTAGCACAGGTTTTAAGGCCGCTGTGGCGGCAAAGGGTCACGGGGCGGCAGCATTTCTACATTCCCCACTCTGGTTACTAGGGAAACAATACGTCTCTGAAGTCGTGTTCCTTGTTTGTACATTACAGTGGAATGTGTATGAATAAACACCCAAAGCATATGTCTCCTTACTTATGTTTGTTTTTTATATTTAATTTATATTTTTTATCAGAGTAATATGCCATTGCATACATGGACCACTTCTTTTGTATGCACTCATGTGTTGATGGACATTTTGGTTGTTCAAAGTCGTGGCTAGGGTAAAAAGTGCTGCCTCGTAAGGAGGTCAGCCTGTGTCTTTTTGATTCTGGTCTTCTCAGGGTATAGGCCCAGTACCGGGCCTACCAGATCGTATGGTAGCTTAATTTTTACCTTTAAACGCACCTCCTTTCTGTTCTCACTACTGGCTGTTACCATTTGATATCCCACCAGCAGCTACAGGCTACACAGTTCTCTAAAACCCCTTGAGCATTTACTGTTTAGAGATTATTTGCTGATGATCGTTCTGTCTGTTGGCAGGTTTACGTTTTTGTAGAATGGATTTGCATGTCTTCATTAATTCCTGATGTTAAGCTTTTTCCATGGCCTTCTTTGCTGAACAAGAAAAAAAGAAAGATAGGGAAAAATGAGTTAAATAGGCCTCTTGAAATTTTCTCCTTGAAAGGTTGCCCTCTTTGAATTTTTAGGTAGATATTCCAACCCAGGTATTTTTGAGGGCAGGTGTCGCTTATAGGCCTGCAATTCTTGTGAATATAATGGGACCTTTAGCCCTGTCTTTAAAGCTGCTTTGGCAGGAGACGGTCACCAGGCTGCGGCATTTCTCCATTCTTAAATCTGGTTACTAAGTCAACAGAGATTTCCTGGAAGCTGTGTTGCAAGGTTGTATGTTAGGATGGAATGAGCCAGGAAGCACCCCCATAGTTTTGTGCCCCATTAATTCTTGTTCGTATTTTAATTTTTATTTTTTATCACAGCAGATTTGATGATGATGTTTTGTGTGTTCTACGTGAGCCAGATGTGTGTGTTTTTGGCACCGATACGTATATGTATTCATCTTGGGATCCATTTGCCATGTAGGTTATGACACAGTGTTGAGTAGTCTTCTCTTGAAATTCTGCGGGTATTTTGTGATTACATATGTCACGTGTGTTTGCATATCTCCGTTAACTCCAATATCCTAATGTATCCGATCTTCGCAACTTTCCAATTGGTTAATCATAAGTCTGTTTAATAAACCCGTGATTGCCTTTCTCTGTGGAAATATCTTCATTGGTATCAATTTTTGGGTAACACCTATGATTGATATCATAGGATACGTGTCTTTCGCTTTCTGACTTACTTCAAGTTGTGTGACTACCTCCAGAGTCATCTATGGGTCTGCCAACTGCATTGTTTCATTTTTTTCCCATGGCTAATAATCCACCTGTACATGTACAAGTTATTCTTTGTCCATTCGTCTCCTGATGGACATTTTGTTTGTTTCTAGGTTTTGGCTCTTGTAACTCTGCTGCAGTGCAGTTTTGCCTGAATGTGTCATTCCATTTCTGTCTTCCTAGGTTATAGGCCAAGGAGTGGAACTGTGGGATCATATGGTATCTCAAGGTTTACCTTTTAAAGACTGTTCCATTCTATTTTCATTAGCGGCACTTACAAGTTTATGAGCCAATTAAAGTTGAGGGTATGCGTTTCTTCACAACCTCTTCAGCATTTACTGTTTGTATTTTTTGTGCTCACGGTCATTCTGACTGGTGTGAGGTGATACGTTTTTGTGGCTGGATTTGCATGTGTCTAATAATTCCTTATATGGAGCTTATAGCCATGTACTTTTTTATTGTTTTTTAAAGAGTGAGTACAGCTTACCTATTCAAATGGTTTCTTGAAGTATGTGTCACATTTTGAATTTTTTTGGCCATTACATCCCTCAACATATTTTGTTGGCAGGTGTCATTTAGAGCACTGCAGTCCTTGTGAATACGCAGTGACCTTTAGCACAGGTTTCAAAAGTGCTCTTGGGGCAAACGGGCACAGGGCGGCAGCATTTCTACGTTCCCCACACTGGTTACTAGGGAAAGAGTACCTTCCTGGAAGTAGTGTTCCTTGGGTGTAAATTAGAGTGGAATGTGCCCGGATAAACACCCAAAGCTTATGTCTCCTTACTTATGTTTGTTTTTTATAGTTATATTTTTTATCGGAGTAATACTCCATCTTGTACATGGACCACTTGTTCTTTGTGCATTCATGTGTTGATGGAAATTTTGGTTCTTCCAAGTCTTGGCTAGGGTAAATAGTGCTGCATCGTAGGATTGTCAGCCTGTGTCTTTTTGATTCTGGAATTGTCAGGTGATAGAGCCAGTAGCGAGCTACCAGATCATATGGTAGCTCAATTTTTACCCTTAAACGCACCTCCTTTAAGTTCTCACCACTGGCTGCTACTATTTGACCTCCCAGCAGCAGCTAGAGGGTACACAGTTCTCTAAAACCCCTTGAGCATTTATTGTTTAGAGCTTTTTTGCTGATGATCATTCTGACTGTTGTCAGGTAAACGTTTTTGTAGATTGAGTTGGCATGTCTTTATTAATCCCTGGTGTTGAGCTTCTTCCATTTTTGTGAAACCAAAAAAAACCAAGAAGGAAAAAAAATGTGAGTTAAACATACTCTTGAAACTGTCTTCTTGAAAGGTTGCCCTCTTTTGAATTTTCCGTCGATATTCGAAGCCAGGATTTGTTTTGAGGGCAGGTGTCATTTACAGATCTGCAATTCTTGTGAATATTAGGTGACCCTTAGCCCTGTGTTTGAAGCTGCTTTTGCAGGACACGGTCGCATGGCTGCGGCATTTCTCCATTCCCAAATCTGGTTACAAGGGCAAGAGAGCCTTCCTGTGTGTAACGTTCCAACTTGTACGTTAGAATGGAGTATGCCAGGAAAACCCCCCATTAGTTTATGTCTCATTACTTCTTGTTGGCTTTTCTTAATTTAATTTTTATCTGTTATCACAGCAAATTCGATTACAACGTTTTGTTTGTTCTAGGTGTGCAAGATGTGTTTCTTGCACACAAATACACATATCTGTTCATCTTCGGATCCATTTCCCATGTGGCTTACGACACAACGTTGAGTAGTCTTCTCTTGGTATTCCGTAGGTATTTGGTGCTTATATATTTCACATGTGTTGGCGTAGCTCTGTTTCCCGCAATATGCTAATTTATCCAATCCTCAAACCTTTCCATTTGGTTAACCATACGTTTGTTGATCGAATCTTTGATTGCCTTGCTCTGTGAAAAACCTTCACTGGTATCAATTTTTAGGTAACACCATTAAGTGATATCACAGGATAAGTGTCCTTCACTTTCTGAGTTACTTCAAGTTGTGATTACCACTAGACTCATCTATGGTGCTGCAGACGGCATTGTTTCATTTTTTTTGCCCGTGGCTCATATTCCGTCTGTACAAGTGCCAGTTCTTCTTTGTCCATACGTCTCTTGATGGACGTTTTGGTGGTTTCCATGTCTTGGCTATTGTTATACTGCTGCAGTGCAGTTTTGCCTGAATGTGTCATTCCATTTCTGTCTTCCCAGGTTATAGGCCAAGGAGTGGGTCTTCGCGATCATGTGGTATCGCAATGGTTACCTTTTAAAGGCTTCTCCGTTCTATTTTCATTAGTGGCACTTACCAGTTTACGAGGCACTTAAAGTTGAGGATATGAATTTCTTCAAAACCTCTTCAGCATTTATTGTTTGTATTTTTTGGCTGATGGTCATTCTGACCAGTGTGAGCTGATAGCTTTCTGTGGCTGGATTTGCCTATATCTAATAATTCCTTATATTGAGCTTATTGCTATGGACTTTTTTATTGTTTTGTAAAGAGTACAGCTTAGCTATTCAAATGGTTTCTTAAAGTATGCGCCATATTTTGAATGTTCTTGGCCATTACCTCCTTCAACCATTTTGTTGGCAGGGGTCCTTTATAGCCCTGCAGTCCTTGTGAATATGAATTGACCTTTAGCACAGGTTTTAAGGCCGCTGTGGCGGCAAAGGGTCACGGGGCGGCAGCATTTCTACATTCCCCACTCTGGTTACTAGGGAAACAATACGTCTCTGAAGTCGTGTTCCTTGTTTGTACATTACAGTGGAATGTGTATGAATAAACACCCAAAGCATATGTCTCCTTACTTATGTTTGTTTTTTATATTTAATTTATATTTTTTATCAGAGTAATATTCCATTGCATACATGGACCACTTCTTTTGTATGCACTCATGTGTTGATGGACATTTTGGTTGTTCAAAGTCGTGGCTAGGGTAAAAAGTGCTGCCTCGTAAGGAGGTCAGCCTGTGTCTTTTTGACTCTGGTCTTCTCAGGGTATAGGCCCAGTACCGGGCCTACCAGATCGTATGGTAGCTTAATTTTTACCTTTAAACGCACCTCCTTTCTGTTCTCACTACTGGCTGTTACCATTTGATATCCCACCAGCAGCTACAGGCTACACAGTTCTCTAAAACCCCTTGAGCATTTACTGTTTAGAGATTATTTGCTGATGATCGTTCTGTCTGTTGGCAGGTTTACGTTTTTGTAGAATGGATTTGCATGTCTTCATTAATTCCTGATGTTAAGCTTTTTCCATGGCCTTCTTTGCTGAACAAGAAAAAAAGAAAGATAGGGAAAAATGAGTTAAATAGGCCTCCTGAAATTTTCTCCTTGAAAAGTTGCCCTCTTTGAATTTTTAGGTAGATATTCCAACCCAGGTATTTTTGAGGGCAGGTGTCGTTTACAGGCCTGCAATTCTTGTGAATATAATGGGACCCTTAGCCCTGTCTTTAAAGCTGCTTTGGCAGGAGACGGTCACCAGGCTGCGGCATTTCTCCATTCTTAAATCTGGTTACTAAGTCAACAGAGACTTCCTGGAAGCTGTGTTGCAAGGTTGTATGTTAGGATGGAATGAGCCAGGAAGCACCCCCATAGTTTTGTGCCCCATTAATTCTTGTTCGTATTTTAATTTTTATTTTTTATCACAGCAGATTTGATGATGATGTTTTGTGTGTTCTACGTGAGCCAGATGTGTGTGTTTTTGGCACCGATACGTATATGTATTCATCTTGGGATCCATTTGCCATGTAGGTTATGACACAGTGTTGAGTAGTCTTCTCTTGAAATTCTGCGGGTATTTTGTGATTACATATGTCACGTGTGTTTGCATATCTCCGTTAACTCCAATATCCTAATGTATCCGATCTTCGCAACTTTCCAATTGGTTAATCATAAGTCTGTTTAATAAACCCGTGATTGCCTTTCTCTGTGGAAATATCTTCATTGGTATCAATTTTTGGGTAACACCTATGATTGATATCATAGGATACGTGTCTTTCGCTTTCTGACTTACTTCAAGTTGTGTGACTACCTCCAGAGTCATCTATGGGTCTGCCAACTGCATTGTTTCATTTTTTTCCCATGGCTAATAATCCACCTGTACATGTACAAGTTATTCTTTGTCCATTCGTCTCCTGATGGACATTTTGTTTGTTTCTAGGTTTTGGCTCTTGTAACTCTGCTGCAGTGCAGTTTTGCCTGAATGTGTCATTCCATTTCTGTCTTCCTAGGTTATAGGCCAAGGAGTGGAACTGTGGGATCATATGGTATCTCAAGGTTTACCTTTTAAAGACTGTTCCATTCTATTTTCATTAGCGGCACTTACAAGTTTATGAGCCAATTAAAGTTGAGGGTATGCGTTTCTTCACAACCTCTTCAGCATTTACTGTTTGTATTTTTTGTGCTCACGGTCATTCTGACTGGTGTGAGGTGATACGTTTTTGTGGCTGGATTTGCATGTGTCTAATAATTCCTTATATGGAGCTTATAGCCATGTACTTTTTTATTGTTTTTTAAAGAGTGAGTACAGCTTACCTATTCAAATGGTTTCTTGAAGTATGTGTCACATTTTGAATTTTTTTGGCCATTACATCCCTCAACATATTTTGTTGGCAGGTGTCATTTAGAGCACTGCAGTCCTTGTGAATACGCAGTGACCTTTAGCACAGGTTTCAAAAGTGCTCTTGGGGCAAACGGGCACAGGGCGGCAGCATTTCTACGTTCCCCACACTGGTTACTAGGGAAAGAGTACCTTCCTGGAAGTAGTGTTCCTTGGGTGTAAATTAGAGTGGAATGTGCCCGGATAAACACCCAAAGCTTATGTCTCCTTACTTATGTTTGTTTTTTATAGTTATATTTTTTATCGGAGTAATACTCCATCTTGTACATGGACCACTTGTTCTTTGTGCATTCATGTGTTGATGGAAATTTTGGTTCTTCCAAGTCTTGGCTAGGGTAAATAGTGCTGCATCGTAGGATTGTCAGCCTGTGTCTTTTTGATTCTGGTATTGTCAGGTGATAGAGCCAGTAGCGAGCTACCAGATCATATGGTAGCTCAATTTTTACCCTTAAACGCACCTCCTTTAAGTTCTCACCACTGGCTGCTACTATTTGACCTCCCAGCAGCAGCTAGAGGGTACACAGTTCTCTAAAACCCCTTGAGCATTTATTGTTTAGAGCTTTTTTGCTGATGATCATTCTGACTGTTGTCAGGTAAACGTTTTTGTAGATTGAGTTGGCATGTCTTTATTAATCCCTGGTGTTGAGCTTCTTCCATTTTTGTGAAACCAAAAAAAACCAAGAAGGAAAAAAAATGTGAGTTAAACATACTCTTGAAACTGTCTTCTTGAAAGGTTGCCCTCTTTTGAATTTTCCGTCGATATTCGAAGCCAGGATTTGTTTTGAGGGCAGGTGTCATTTACAGATCTGCAATTCTTGTGAATATTAGGTGACCCTTAGCCCTGTGTTTGAAGCTGCTTTTGCAGGACACGGTCGCATGGCTGCGGCATTTCTCCATTCCCAAATCTGGTTACAAGGGCAAGAGAGCCTTCCTGTGTGTAACGTTCCAACTTGTACGTTAGAATGGAGTATGCCAGGAAAACCCCCCATTAGTTTATGTCTCATTACTTCTTGTTGGCTTTTCTTAATTTAATTTTTATCTGTTATCACAGCAAATTCGATTACAACGTTTTGTTTGTTCTAGGTGTGCAAGATGTGTTTCTTGCACACAAATACACATATCTGTTCATCTTCGGATCCATTTCCCATGTGGCTTACGACACAACGTTGAGTAGTCTTCTCTTGGTATTCCCTAGGTATTTAGTGCTTATATATTTCACATGTGTTGGCATATCTCTGTTTCCCGCAATATGCTAATTTATCCAATCCTCAAACCTTTCCATTTGGTTAACCATACGTTTGTTGATCGAATCTTTGATTGCCTTTCTCTGTGAAAAACCTTCACTGGTATCAATTTTTAGGTAACACCATTAAGTGATATCACAGGATAAGTGTCCTTCACTTTCTGAGTTACTTCAAGTTGTGATTACCACTAGACTCATCTATGGTGCTGCAGACGGCATTGTTTCATTTTTTTTGCCCGTGGCTCATATTCCATCTGTACAAGTGCCAGTTCTTCTTTGTCCATACGTCTCTTGATGGACGTTTTGGTGGTTTCCATGTCTTGGCTATTGTTATACTGCTGCAGTGCAGTTTTGCCTGAATGTGTCATTCCATTTCTGTCTTCCTAGGTTATAGGCCAAGGAGTGGGTCTTCGCGATCATGTGGTATCGCAATGGTTACCTTTTAAAGGCTTCTCCGTTCTATTTTCATTAGTGGCACTTACCAGTTTACGAGGCACTTAAAGTTGAGGATATGAATTTCTTCAAAACCTCTTCAGCATTTATTGTTTGTATTTTTTGGCTGATGGTCATTCTGACCAGTGTGAGCTGATAGCTTTCTGTGGCTGGATTTGCCTATATCTAATAATTCCTTATATTGAGCTTATTGCTATGGACTTTTTTATTGTTTTGTAAAGAGTACAGCTTAGCTATTCAAATGGTTTCTTAAAGTATGCGCCATATTTTGAATGTTCTTGGCCATTACCTCCTTCAACCATTTTGTTGGCAGGGGTCCTTTATAGCCCTGCAGTCCTTGGGAATATGAATTGACCTTTAGCACAGGTTTTAAGGCCGCTGTGGCGGCAAAGGGTCACGGGGCGGCAGCATTTCTACATTCCCCACTCTGGTTACTAGGGAAACAATACGTCTCTGAAGTCGTGTTCCTTGTTTGTACATTACAGTGGAATGTGTATGAATAAACACCCAAAGCATATGTCTCCTTACTTATGTTTGTTTTTTATATTTAATTTATATTTTTTATCAGAGTAATATTCCATTGCATACATGGACCACTTCTTTTGTATGCACTCATGTGTTGATGGACATTTTGGTTGTTCAAAGTCGTGGCTAGGGTAAAAAGTGCTGCCTCGTAAGGAGGTCAGCCTGTGTCTTTTTGATTCTGGTCTTCTCAGGGTATAGGCCCAGTACCGGGCCTACCAGATCGTATGGTAGCTTAATTTTTACCTTTAAACGCACCTCCTTTCTGTTCTCACTACTGGCTGTTACCATTTGATATCCCACCAGCAGCTACAGGCTACACAGTTCTCTAAAACCCCTTGAGCATTTACTGTTTAGAGATTATTTGCTGATGATCGTTCTGTCTGTTGGCAGGTTTACGTTTTTGTAGAATGGATTTGCATGTCTTCATTAATTCCTGATGTTAAGCTTTTTCCATGGCCTTCTTTGCTGAACAAGAAAAAAAGAAAGATAGGGAAAAATGAGTTAAATAGGCCTCTTGAAATTTTCTCCTTGAAAGGTTGCCCTCTTTGAATTTTTAGGTAGATATTCCAACCCAGGTATTTTTGAGGGCAGGTGTCGCTTACAGGCCTGCAATTCTTGTGAATATAATGGGACCCTTAGCCCTGTCTTTAAAGCTGCTTTGGCAGGAGACGGTCACCAGGCTGCGGCATTTCTCCATTCTTAAATCTGGTTACTAAGTCAACAGAGACTTCCTGGAAGCTGTGTTGCAAGGTTGTATGTTAGGATGGAATGAGCCAGGAAGCACCCCCATAGTTTTGTGCCCCATTAATTCTTGTTCGTATTTTAATTTTTATTTTTTATCACAGCAGATTTGATGATGATGTTTTGTGTGTTCTACGTGAGCCAGATGTGTGTGTTTTTGGCACCGATACGTATATGTATTCATCTTGGGATCCATTTGCCATGTAGGTTATGACACAGTGTTGAGTAGTCTTCTCTTGAAATTCTGCGGGTATTTTGTGATTACATATGTCACGTGTGTTTGCATATCTCCGTTAACTCCAATATCCTAATGTATCCGATCTTCGCAACTTTCCAATTGGTTAATCATAAGTCTGTTTAATAAACCCGTGATTGCCTTTCTCTGTGGAAATATCTTCATTGGTATCAATTTTTGGGTAACACCTATGATTGATATCATAGGATACGTGTCTTTCGCTTTCTGACTTACTTCAAGTTGTGTGACTACCTCCAGAGTCATCTATGGGTCTGCCAACTGCATTGTTTCATTTTTTTCCCATGGCTAATAATCCACCTGTACATGTACAAGTTATTCTTTGTCCATTCGTCTCCTGATGGACATTTTGTTTGTTTCTAGGTTTTGGCTCTTGTAACTCTGCTGCAGTGCAGTTTTGCCTGAATGTGTCATTCCATTTCTGTCTTCCTAGGTTATAGGCCAAGGAGTGGAACTGTGGGATCATATGGTATCTCAAGGTTTACCTTTTAAAGACTGTTCCATTCTATTTTCATTAGCGGCACTTACAAGTTTATGAGCCAATTAAAGTTGAGGGTATGCGTTTCTTCACAACCTCTTCAGCATTTACTGTTTGTATTTTTTGTGCTCACGGTCATTCTGACTGGTGTGAGGTGATACGTTTTTGTGGCTGGATTTGCATGTGTCTAATAATTCCTTATATGGAGCTTATAGCCATGTACTTTTTTATTGTTTTTTAAAGAGTGAGTACAGCTTACCTATTCAAATGGTTTCTTGAAGTATGTGTCACATTTTGAATTTTTTTGGCCATTACATCCCTCAACATATTTTGTTGGCAGGTGTCATTTAGAGCACTGCAGTCCTTGTGAATACGCAGTGACCTTTAGCACAGGTTTCAAAAGTGCTCTTGGGGCAAACGGGCACAGGGCGGCAGCATTTCTACGTTCCCCACACTGGTTACTAGGGAAAGAGTACCTTCCTGGAAGTAGTGTTCCTTGGGTGTAAATTAGAGTGGAATGTGCCCGGATAAACACCCAAAGCTTATGTCTCCTTACTTATGTTTGTTTTTTATAGTTATATTTTTTATCGGAGTAATACTCCATCTTGTACATGGACCACTTGTTCTTTGTGCATTCATGTGTTGATGGAAATTTTGGTTCTTCCAAGTCTTGGCTAGGGTAAATAGTGCTGCATCGTAGGATTGTCAGCCTGTGTCTTTTTGATTCTGGTATTGTCAGGTGATAGAGCCAGTAGCGAGCTACCAGATCATATGGTAGCTCAATTTTTACCCTTAAACGCACCTCCTTTAAGTTCTCACCACTGGCTGCTACTATTTGACCTCCCAGCAGCAGCTAGAGGGTACACAGTTCTCTAAAACCCCTTGAGCATTTATTGTTTAGAGCTTTTTTGCTGATGATCATTCTGACTGTTGTCAGGTAAACGTTTTTGTAGATTGAGTTGGCATGTCTTTATTAATCCCTGGTGTTGAGCTTCTTCCATTTTTGTGAAACCAAAAAAACCCAAGAAGGAAAAAAAATGTGAGTTAAACATACTCTTGAAACTGTCTTCTTGAAAGGTTGCCCTCTTTTGAATTTTCCGTCGATATTCGAAGCCAGGATTTGTTTTGAGGGCAGGTGTCATTTACAGATCTGCAATTCTTGTGAATATTAGGTGACCCTTAGCCCTGTGTTTGAAGCTGCTTTTGCAGGACACGGTCGCATGGCTGCGGCATTTCTCCATTCCCAAATCTGGTTACAAGGGCAAGAGAGCCTTCCTGTGTGTAACGTTCCAACTTGTACGTTAGAATGGAGTATGCCAGGAAAACCCCCCATTAGTTTATGTCTCATTACTTCTTGTTGGCTTTTCTTAATTTAATTTTTATCTGTTATCACAGCAAATTCGATTACAACGTTTTGTTTGTTCTAGGTGTGCAAGATGTGTTTCTTGCACACAAATACACATATCTGTTCATCTTCGGATCCATTTCCCATGTGGCTTACGACACAACGTTGAGTAGTCTTCTCTTGGTATTCCGTAGGTATTTGGTGCTTATATATTTCACATGTGTTGGCGTAGCTCTGTTTCCCGCAATATGCTAATTTATCCAATCCTCAAACCTTTCCATTTGGTTAACCATACGTTTGTTGATCGAATCTTTGATTGCCTTGCTCTGTGAAAAACCTTCACTGGTATCAATTTTTAGGTAACACCATTAAGTGATATCACAGGATAAGTGTCCTTCACTTTCTGAGTTACTTCAAGTTGTGATTACCACTAGACTCATCTATGGTGCTGCAGACGGCATTGTTTCATTTTTTTTGCCCGTGGCTCATATTCCGTCTGTACAAGTGCCAGTTCTTCTTTGTCCATACGTCTCTTGATGGACGTTTTGGTGGTTTCCATGTCTTGGCTATTGTTATACTGCTGCAGTGCAGTTTTGCCTGAATGTGTCATTCCATTTCTGTCTTCCCAGGTTATAGGCCAAGGAGTGGGTCTTCGCGATCATGTGGTATCGCAATGGTTACCTTTTAAAGGCTTCTCCGTTCTATTTTCATTAGTGGCACTTACCAGTTTACGAGGCACTTAAAGTTGAGGATATGAATTTCTTCAAAACCTCTTCAGCATTTATTGTTTGTATTTTTTGGCTGATGGTCATTCTGACCAGTGTGAGCTGATAGCTTTCTGTGGCTGGATTTGCCTATATCTAATAATTCCTTATATTGAGCTTATTGCTATGGACTTTTTTATTGTTTTGTAAAGAGTACAGCTTACCTATTCAAATGGTTTCTTAAAGTATGCGCCATATTTTGAATGTTCTTGGCCATTACCTCCTTCAACCATTTTGTTGGCAGGGGTCCTTTATAGCCCTGCAGTCCTTGTGAATATGAATTGACCTTTAGCACAGGTTTTAAGGCCGCTGTGGCGGCAAAGGGTCACGGGGCGGCAGCATTTCTACATTCCCCACTCTGGTTACTAGGGAAACAATACGTCTCTGAAGTCGTGTTCCTTGTTTGTACATTACAGTGGAATGTGTATGAATAAACACCCAAAGCATATGTCTCCTTACTTATGTTTGTTTTTTATATTTAATTTATATTTTTTATCAGAGTAATATTCCATTGCATACATGGACCACTTCTTTTGTATGCACTCATGTGTTGATGGACATTTTGGTTGTTCAAAGTCGTGGCTAGGGTAAAAAGTGCTGCCTCGTAAGGAGGTCAGCCTGTGTCTTTTTGACTCTGGTCTTCTCAGGGTATAGGCCCAGTACCGGGCCTACCAGATCGTATGGTAGCTTAATTTTTACCTTTAAACGCACCTCCTTTCTGTTCTCACTACTGGCTGTTACCATTTGATATCCCACCAGCAGCTACAGGCTACACAGTTCTCTAAAACCCCTTGAGCATTTACTGTTTAGAGATTATTTGCTGATGATCGTTCTGTCTGTTGGCAGGTTTACGTTTTTGTAGAATGGATTTGCATGTCTTCATTAATTCCTGATGTTAAGCTTTTTCCATGGCCTTCTTTGCTGAACAAGAAAAAAAGAAAGATAGGGAAAAATGAGTTAAATAGGCCTCCTGAAATTTTCTCCTTGAAAAGTTGCCCTCTTTGAATTTTTAGGTAGATATTCCAACCCAGGTATTTTTGAGGGCAGGTGTCGTTTACAGGCCTGCAATTCTTGTGAATATAATGGGACCCTTAGCCCTGTCTTTAAAGCTGCTTTGGCAGGAGACGGTCACCAGGCTGCGGCATTTCTCCATTCTTAAATCTGGTTACTAAGTCAACAGAGACTTCCTGGAAGCTGTGTTGCAAGGTTGTATGTTAGGATGGAATGAGCCAGGAAGCACCCCCATAGTTTTGTGCCCCATTAATTCTTGTTCGTATTTTAATTTTTATTTTTTATCACAGCAGATTTGATGATGATGTTTTGTGTGTTCTACGTGAGCCAGATGTGTGTGTTTTTGGCACCGATACGTATATGTATTCATCTTGGGATCCATTTGCCATGTAGGTTATGACACAGTGTTGAGTAGTCTTCTCTTGAAATTCTGCGGGTATTTTGTGATTACATATGTCACGTGTGTTTGCATATCTCCGTTAACTCCAACATCCTAATGTATCCGATCTTCGCAACTTTCCAATTGGTTAATCATAAGTCTGTTTAATAAACCCGTGATTGCCTTTCTCTGTGGAAATATCTTCATTGGTATCAATTTTTGGGTAACACCTATGATTGATATCATAGGATACGTGTCTTTCGCTTTCTGACTTACTTCAAGTTGTGTGACTACCTCCAGAGTCATCTATGGGTCTGCCAACTGCATTGTTTCATTTTTTTCCCATGGCTAATAATCCACCTGTACATGTACAAGTTATTCTTTGTCCATTCGTCTCCTGATGGACATTTTGTTTGTTTCTAGGTTTTGGCTCTTGTAACTCTGCTGCAGTGCAGTTTTGCCTGAATGTGTCATTCCATTTCTGTCTTCCTAGGTTATAGGCCAAGGAGTGGAACTGTGGGATCATATGGTATCTCAAGGTTTACCTTTTAAAGACTGTTCCATTCTATTTTCATTAGCGGCACTTACAAGTTTATGAGCCAATTAAAGTTGAGGGTATGCGTTTCTTCACAACCTCTTCAGCATTTACTGTTTGTATTTTTTGTGCTCACGGTCATTCTGACTGGTGTGAGGTGATACGTTTTTGTGGCTGGATTTGCATGTGTCTAATAATTCCTTATATGGAGCTTATAGCCATGTACTTTTTTATTGTTTTTTAAAGAGTGAGTACAGCTTACCTATTCAAATGGTTTCTTGAAGTATGTGTCACATTTTGAATTTTTTTGGCCATTACATCCCTCAACATATTTTGTTGGCAGGTGTCATTTAGAGCACTGCAGTCCTTGTGAATACGCAGTGACCTTTAGCACAGGTTTCAAAAGTGCTCTTGGGGCAAACGGGCACAGGGCGGCAGCATTTCTACGTTCCCCACACTGGTTACTAGGGAAAGAGTACCTTCCTGGAAGTAGTGTTCCTTGGGTGTAAATTAGAGTGGAATGTGCCCGGATAAACACCCAAAGCTTATGTCTCCTTACTTATGTTTGTTTTTTATAGTTATATTTTTTATCGGAGTAATACTCCATCTTGTACATGGACCACTTGTTCTTTGTGCATTCATGTGTTGATGGAAATTTTGGTTCTTCCAAGTCTTGGCTAGGGTAAATAGTGCTGCATCGTAGGATTGTCAGCCTGTGTCTTTTTGATTCTGGTATTGTCAGGTGATAGAGCCAGTAGCGAGCTACCAGATCATATGGTAGCTCAATTTTTACCCTTAAACGCACCTCCTTTAAGTTCTCACCACTGGCTGCTACTATTTGACCTCCCAGCAGCAGCTAGAGGGTACACAGTTCTCTAAAACCCCTTGAGCATTTATTGTTTAGAGCTTTTTTGCTGATGATCATTCTGACTGTTGTCAGGTAAACGTTTTTGTAGATTGAGTTGGCATGTCTTTATTAATCCCTGGTGTTGAGCTTCTTCCATTTTTGTGAAACCAAAAAAAACCAAGAAGGAAAAAAAATGTGAGTTAAACATACTCTTGAAACTGTCTTCTTGAAAGGTTGCCCTCTTTGGAATTTTCCGTCGATATTCGAAGCCAGGATTTGTTTTGAGGGCAGGTGTCATTTACAGATCTGCAATTCTTGTGAATATTAGGTGACCCTTAGCCCTGTGTTTGAAGCTGCTTTTGCAGGACACGGTCGCATGGCTGCGGCATTTCTCCATTCCCAAATCTGGTTACAAGGGCAAGAGAGCCTTCCTGTGTGTAACGTTCCAACTTGTACGTTAGAATGGAGTATGCCAGGAAAACCCCCCATTAGTTTATGTCTCATTACTTCTTGTTGGCTTTTCTTAATTTAATTTTTATCTGTTATCACAGCAAATTCGATTACAACGTTTTGTTTGTTCTAGGTGTGCAAGATGTGTTTCTTGCACACAAATACACATATCTGTTCATCTTCGGATCCATTTCCCATGTGGCTTACGACACAACGTTGAGTAGTCTTCTCTTGGTATTCCCTAGGTATTTAGTGCTTATATATTTCACATGTGTTGGCATATCTCTGTTTCCCGCAATATGCTAATTTATCCAATCCTCAAACCTTTCCATTTGGTTAACCATACGTTTGTTGATCGAATCTTTGATTGCCTTTCTCTGTGAAAAACCTTCACTGGTATCAATTTTTAGGTAACACCATTAAGTGATATCACAGGATAAGTGTCCTTCACTTTCTGAGTTACTTCAAGTTGTGATTACCACTAGACTCATCTATGGTGCTGCAGACGGCATTGTTTCATTTTTTTTGCCCGTGGCTCATATTCCATCTGTACAAGTGCCAGTTCTTCTTTGTCCATACGTCTCTTGATGGACGTTTTGGTGGTTTCCATGTCTTGGCTATTGTTATACTGCTGCAGTGCAGTTTTGCCTGAATGTGTCATTCCATTTCTGTCTTCCTAGGTTATAGGCCAAGGAGTGGGTCTTCGCGATCATGTGGTATCGCAATGGTTACCTTTTAAAGGCTTCTCCGTTCTATTTTCATTAGTGGCACTTACCAGTTTACGAGGCACTTAAAGTTGAGGATATGAATTTCTTCAAAACCTCTTCAGCATTTATTGTTTGTATTTTTTGGCTGATGGTCATTCTGACCAGTGTGAGCTGATAGCTTTCTGTGGCTGGATTTGCCTATATCTAATAATTCCTTATATTGAGCTTATTGCTATGGACTTTTTTATTGTTTTGTAAAGAGTACAGCTTAGCTATTCAAATGGTTTCTTAAAGTATGCGCCATATTTTGAATGTTCTTGGCCATTACCTCCTTCAACCATTTTGTTGGCAGGGGTCCTTTATAGCCCTGCAGTCCTTGGGAATATGAATTGACCTTTAGCACAGGTTTTAAGGCCGCTGTGGCGGCAAAGGGTCACGGGGCGGCAGCATTTCTACATTCCCCACTCTGGTTACTAGGGAAACAATACGTCTCTGAAGTCGTGTTCCTTGTTTGTACATTACAGTGGAATGTGTATGAATAAACACCCAAAGCATATGTCTCCTTACTTATGTTTGTTTTTTATATTTAATTTATATTTTTTATCAGAGTAATATTCCATTGCATACATGGACCACTTCTTTTGTATGCACTCATGTGTTGATGGACATTTTGGTTGTTCAAAGTCGTGGCTAGGGTAAAAAGTGCTGCCTCGTAAGGAGGTCAGCCTGTGTCTTTTTGATTCTGGTCTTCTCAGGGTATAGGCCCAGTACCGGGCCTACCAGATCGTATGGTAGCTTAATTTTTACCTTTAAACGCACCTCCTTTCTGTTCTCACTACTGGCTGTTACCATTTGATATCCCACCAGCAGCTACAGGCTACACAGTTCTCTAAAACCCCTTGAGCATTTACTGTTTAGAGATTATTTGCTGATGATCGTTCTGTCTGTTGGCAGGTTTACGTTTTTGTAGAATGGATTTGCATGTCTTCATTAATTCCTGATGTTAAGCTTTTTCCATGGCCTTCTTTGCTGAACAAGAAAAAAAGAAAGATAGGGAAAAATGAGTTAAATAGGCCTCTTGAAATTTTCTCCTTGAAAGGTTGCCCTCTTTGAATTTTTAGGTAGATATTCCAACCCAGGTATTTTTGAGGGCAGGTGTCGCTTACAGGCCTGCAATTCTTGTGAATATAATGGGACCCTTAGCCCTGTCTTTAAAGCTGCTTTGGCAGGAGACGGTCACCAGGCTGCGGCATTTCTCCATTCTTAAATCTGGTTACTAAGTCAACAGAGACTTCCTGGAAGCTGTGTTGCAAGGTTGTATGTTAGGATGGAATGAGCCAGGAAGCACCCCCATAGTTTTGTGCCCCATTAATTCTTGTTCGTATTTTAATTTTTATTTTTTATCACAGCAGATTTGATGATGATGTTTTGTGTGTTCTACGTGAGCCAGATGTGTGTGTTTTTGGCACCGATACGTATATGTATTCATCTTGGGATCCATTTGCCATGTAGGTTATGACACAGTGTTGAGTAGTCTTCTCTTGAAATTCTGCGGGTATTTTGTGATTACATATGTCACGTGTGTTTGCATATCTCCGTTAACTCCAATATCCTAATGTATCCGATCTTCGCAACTTTCCAATTGGTTAATCATAAGTCTGTTTAATAAACCCGTGATTGCCTTTCTCTGTGGAAATATCTTCATTGGTATCAATTTTTGGGTAACACCTATGATTGATATCATAGGATACGTGTCTTTCGCTTTCTGACTTACTTCAAGTTGTGTGACTACCTCCAGAGTCATCTATGGGTCTGCCAACTGCATTGTTTCATTTTTTTCCCATGGCTAATAATCCACCTGTACATGTACAAGTTATTCTTTGTCCATTCGTCTCCTGATGGACATTTTGTTTGTTTCTAGGTTTTGGCTCTTGTAACTCTGCTGCAGTGCAGTTTTGCCTGAATGTGTCATTCCATTTCTGTCTTCCTAGGTTATAGGCCAAGGAGTGGAACTGTGGGATCATATGGTATCTCAAGGTTTACCTTTTAAAGACTGTTCCATTCTATTTTCATTAGCGGCACTTACAAGTTTATGAGCCAATTAAAGTTGAGGGTATGCGTTTCTTCACAACCTCTTCAGCATTTACTGTTTGTATTTTTTGTGCTCACGGTCATTCTGACTGGTGTGAGGTGATACGTTTTTGTGGCTGGATTTGCATGTGTCTAATAATTCCTTATATGGAGCTTATAGCCATGTACTTTTTTATTGTTTTTTAAAGAGTGAGTACAGCTTACCTATTCAAATGGTTTCTTGAAGTATGTGTCACATTTTGAATTTTTTTGGCCATTACATCCCTCAACATATTTTGTTGGCAGGTGTCATTTAGAGCACTGCAGTCCTTGTGAATACGCAGTGACCTTTAGCACAGGTTTCAAAAGTGCTCTTGGGGCAAACGGGCACAGGGCGGCAGCATTTCTACGTTCCCCACACTGGTTACTAGGGAAAGAGTACCTTCCTGGAAGTAGTGTTCCTTGGGTGTAAATTAGAGTGGAATGTGCCCGGATAAACACCCAAAGCTTATGTCTCCTTACTTATGTTTGTTTTTTATAGTTATATTTTTTATCGGAGTAATACTCCATCTTGTACATGGACCACTTGTTCTTTGTGCATTCATGTGTTGATGGAAATTTTGGTTCTTCCAAGTCTTGGCTAGGGTAAATAGTGCTGCATCGTAGGATTGTCAGCCTGTGTCTTTTTGATTCTGGTATTGTCAGGTGATAGAGCCAGTAGCGAGCTACCAGATCATATGGTAGCTCAATTTTTACCCTTAAACGCACCTCCTTTAAGTTCTCACCACTGGCTGCTACTATTTGACCTCCCAGCAGCAGCTAGAGGGTACACAGTTCTCTAAAACCCCTTGAGCATTTATTGTTTAGAGCTTTTTTGCTGATGATCATTCTGACTGTTGTCAGGTAAACGTTTTTGTAGATTGAGTTGGCATGTCTTTATTAATCCCTGGTGTTGAGCTTCTTCCATTTTTGTGAAACCAAAAAAAACCAAGAAGGAAAAAAAATGTGAGTTAAACATACTCTTGAAACTGTCTTCTTGAAAGGTTGCCCTCTTTTGAATTTTCCGTCGATATTCGAAGCCAGGATTTGTTTTGAGGGCAGGTGTCATTTACAGATCTGCAATTCTTGTGAATATTAGGTGACCCTTAGCCCTGTGTTTGAAGCTGCTTTTGCAGGACACGGTCGCATGGCTGCGGCATTTCTCCATTCCCAAATCTGGTTACAAGGGCAAGAGAGCCTTCCTGTGTGTAACGTTCCAACTTGTACGTTAGAATGGAGTATGCCAGGAAAACCCCCCATTAGTTTATGTCTCATTACTTCTTGTTGGCTTTTCTTAATTTAATTTTTATCTGTTATCACAGCAAATTCGATTATAACGTTTTCTTTGTTCTAGGTGTGCAAGATGTGTTTCTTGCACACAAATACACATATCTGTTCATCTTCGGATCCATTTCCCATGTGGCTTACGACACAACGTTGAGTAGTCTTCTCTTGGTATTCCGTAGGTATTTGGTGCTTATATATTTCACATGTGTTGGCGTAGCTCTGTTTCCCGCAATATGCTAATTTATCCAATCCTCAAACCTTTCCATTTGGTTAACCATACGTTTGTTGATCGAATCTTTGATTGCCTTGCTCTGTGAAAAACCTTCACTGGTATCAATTTTTAGGTAACACCATTAAGTGATATCACAGGATAAGTGTCCTTCACTTTCTGAGTTACTTCAAGTTGTGATTACCACTAGACTCATCTATGGTGCTGCAGACGGCATTGTTTCATTTTTTTTGCCCGTGGCTCATATTCCGTCTGTACAAGTGCCAGTTCTTCTTTGTCCATACGTCTCTTGATGGACGTTTTGGTGGTTTCCATGTCTTGGCTATTGTTATACTGCTGCAGTGCAGTTTTGCCTGAATGTGTCATTCCATTTCTGTCTTCCCAGGTTATAGGCCAAGGAGTGGGTCTTCGCGATCATGTGGTATCGCAATGGTTACCTTTTAAAGGCTTCTCCGTTCTATTTTCATTAGTGGCACTTACCAGTTTACGAGGCACTTAAAGTTGAGGATATGAATTTCTTCAAAACCTCTTCAGCATTTATTGTTTGTATTTTTTGGCTGATGGTCATTCTGACCAGTGTGAGCTGATAGCTTTCTGTGGCTGGATTTGCCTATATCTAATAATTCCTTATATTGAGCTTATTGCTATGGACTTTTTTATTGTTTTGTAAAGAGTACAGCTTAGCTATTCAAATGGTTTCTTAAAGTATGCGCCATATTTTGAATGTTCTTGGCCATTACCTCCTTCAACCATTTTGTTGGCAGGGGTCCTTTATAGCCCTGCAGTCCTTGTGAATATGAATTGACCTTTAGCACAGGTTTTAAGGCCGCTGTGGCGGCAAAGGGTCACGGGGCGGCAGCATTTCTACATTCCCCACTCTGGTTACTAGGGAAACAATACGTCTCTGAAGTCGTGTTCCTTGTTTGTACATTACAGTGGAATGTGTATGAATAAACACCCAAAGCATATGTCTCCTTACTTATGTTTGTTTTTTATATTTAATTTATATTTTTTATCAGAGTAATATTCCATTGCATACATGGACCACTTCTTTTGTATGCACTCATGTGTTGATGGACATTTTGGTTGTTCAAAGTCGTGGCTAGGGTAAAAGGTGCTGCCTCGTAAGGAGGTCAGCCTGTGTCTTTTTGATTCTGGTCTTCTCAGGGTATAGGCCCAGTACCGGGCCTACCAGATCGTATGGTAGCTTAATTTTTACCTTTAAACGCACCTCCTTTCTGTTCTCACTACTGGCTGTTACCATTTGATATCCCACCAGCAGCTACAGGCTACACAGTTCTCTAAAACCCCTTGAGCATTTACTGTTTAGAGATTATTTGCTGATGATCGTTCTGCCTGTTGGCAGGTTTACGTTTTTGTAGAATGGATTTGCATGTCTTCATTAATTCCTGATGTTAAGCTTTTTCCATGGCCTTCTTTGCTGAACAAGAAAAAAAGAAAGATAGGGAAAAATGAGTTAAATAGGCCTCCTGAAATTTTCTCCTTGAAAAGTTGCCCTCTTTTGAATTTTTAGGTAGATATTCCAACCCAGGTATTTTTGAGGGCAGGTGTCGTTTACAGGCCTGCAATTCTTGTGAATATAATGGGACCCTTAGCCCTGTCTTTAAAGCTGCTTTGGCAGGAGACGGTCACCAGGCTGCGGCATTTCTCCATTCTTAAATCTGGTTACTAAGTCAACAGAGACTTCCTGGAAGCTGTGTTGCAAGGTTGTATGTTAGGATGGAATGAGCCAGGAAGCACCCCCATAGTTTTGTGCCCCATTAATTCTTGTTCGTATTTTAATTTTTATTTTTTATCACAGCAGATTTGATGATGATGTTTTGTGTGTTCTACGTGAGCCAGATGTGTGTGTTTTTGGCACCGATACGTATATGTATTCATCTTGGGATCCATTTGCCATGTAGGTTATGACACAGTGTTGAGTAGTCTTCTCTTGAAATTCTGCGGGTATTTTGTGATTACATATGTCACGTGTGTTTGCATATCTCCGTTAACTCCAATATCCTAATGTATCCGATCTTCGCAACTTTCCAATTGGTTAATCATAAGTCTGTTTAATAAACCCGTGATTGCCTTTCTCTGTGGAAATATCTTCATTGGTATCAATTTTTGGGTAACACCTATGATTGATATCATAGGATACGTGTCTTTCGCTTTCTGACTTACTTCAAGTTGTGTGACTACCTCCAGAGTCATCTATGGGTCTGCCAACTGCATTGTTTCATTTTTTTCCCATGGCTAATAATCCACCTGTACATGTACAAGTTATTCTTTGTCCATTCGTCTCCTGATGGACATTTTGTTTGTTTCTAGGTTTTGGCTCTTGTAACTCTGCTGCAGTGCAGTTTTGCCTGAATGTGTCATTCCATTTCTGTCTTCCTAGGTTATAGGCCAAGGAGTGGAACTGTGGGATCATATGGTATCTCAAGGTTTACCTTTTAAAGACTGTTCCATTCTATTTTCATTAGCGGCACTTACAAGTTTATGAGCCAATTAAAGTTGAGGGTATGCGTTTCTTCACAACCTCTTCAGCATTTACTGTTTGTATTTTTTGTGCTCACGGTCATTCTGACTGGTGTGAGGTGATACGTTTTTGTGGCTGGATTTGCATGTGTCTAATAATTCCTTATATGGAGCTTATAGCCATGTACTTTTTTATTGTTTTTTAAAGAGTGAGTACAGCTTACCTATTCAAATGGTTTCTTGAAGTATGTGTCACATTTTGAATTTTTTTGGCCATTACATCCCTCAACATATTTTGTTGGCAGGTGTCATTTAGAGCACTGCAGTCCTTGTGAATACGCAGTGACCTTTAGCACAGGTTTCAAAAGTGCTCTTGGGGCAAACGGGCACAGGGCGGCAGCATTTCTACGTTCCCCACACTGGTTACTAGGGAAAGAGTACCTTCCTGGAAGTAGTGTTCCTTGGGTGTAAATTAGAGTGGAATGTGCCCGGATAAACACCCAAAGCTTATGTCTCCTTACTTATGTTTGTTTTTTATAGTTATATTTTTTATCGGAGTAATACTCCATCTTGTACATGGACCACTTGTTCTTTGTGCATTCATGTGTTGATGGAAATTTTGGTTCTTCCAAGTCTTGGCTAGGGTAAATAGTGCTGCATCGTAGGATTGTCAGCCTGTGTCTTTTTGATTCTGGTATTGTCAGGTGATAGAGCCAGTAGCGAGCTACCAGATCATATGGTAGCTCAATTTTTACCCTTAAACGCACCTCCTTTAAGTTCTCACCACTGGCTGCTACTATTTGACCTCCCAGCAGCAGCTAGAGGGTACACAGTTCTCTAAAACCCCTTGAGCATTTATTGTTTAGAGCTTTTTTGCTGATGATCATTCTGACTGTTGTCAGGTAAACGTTTTTGTAGATTGAGTTGGCATGTCTTTATTAATCCCTGGTGTTGAGCTTCTTCCATTTTTGTGAAACCAAAAAAACCCAAGAAGGAAAAAAAATGTGAGTTAAACATACTCTTGAAACTGTCTTCTTGAAAGGTTGCCCTCTTTTGAATTTTCCGTCGATATTCGAAGCCAGGATTTGTTTTGAGGGCAGGTGTCATTTACAGATCTGCAATTCTTGTGAATATTAGGTGACCCTTAGCCCTGTGTTTGAAGCTGCTTTTGCAGGACACGGTCGCATGGCTGCGGCATTTCTCCATTCCCAAATCTGGTTACAAGGGCAAGAGAGCCTTCCTGTGTGTAACGTTCCAACTTGTACGTTAGAATGGAGTATGCCAGGAAAACCCCCCATTAGTTTATGTCTCATTACTTCTTGTTGGCTTTTCTTAATTTAATTTTTATCTGTTATCACAGCAAATTCGATTATAACGTTTTGTTTGTTCTAGGTGTGCAAGATGTGTTTCTTGCACACAAATACACATATCTGTTCATCTTCGGATCCATTTCCCATGTGGCTTACGACACAACGTTGAGTAGTCTTCTCTTGGTATTCCGTAGGTATTTGGTGCTTATATATTTCACATGTGTTGGCGTAGCTCTGTTTCCCGCAATATGCTAATTTATCCAATCCTCAAACCTTTCCATTTGGTTAACCATACGTTTGTTGATCGAATCTTTGATTGCCTTGCTCTGTGAAAAACCTTCACTGGTATCAATTTTTAGGTAACACCATTAAGTGATATCACAGGATAAGTGTCCTTCACTTTCTGAGTTACTTCAAGTTGTGATTACCACTAGACTCATCTATGGTGCTGCAGACGGCATTGTTTCATTTTTTTTGCCCGTGGCTCATATTCCGTCTGTACAAGTGCCAGTTCTTCTTTGTCCATACGTCTCTTGATGGACGTTTTGGTGGTTTCCATGTCTTGGCTATTGTTATACTGCTGCAGTGCAGTTTTGCCTGAATGTGTCATTCCATTTCTGTCTTCCCAGGTTATAGGCCAAGGAGTGGGTCTTCGCGATCATGTGGTATCGCAATGGTTACCTTTTAAAGGCTTCTCCGTTCTATTTTCATTAGTGGCACTTACCAGTTTACGAGGCACTTAAAGTTGAGGATATGAATTTCTTCAAAACCTCTTCAGCATTTATTGTTTGTATTTTTTGGCTGATGGTCATTCTGACCAGTGTGAGCTGATAGCTTTCTGTGGCTGGATTTGCCTATATCTAATAATTCCTTATATTGAGCTTATTGCTATGGACTTTTTTATTGTTTTGTAAAGAGTACAGCTTACCTATTCAAATGGTTTCTTAAAGTATGCGCCATATTTTGAATGTTCTTGGCCATTACCTCCTTCAACCATTTTGTTGGCAGGGGTCCTTTATAGCCCTGCAGTCCTTGGGAATATGAATTGACCTTTAGCACAGGTTTTAAGGCCGCTGTGGCGGCAAAGGGTCACGGGGCGGCAGCATTTCTACATTCCCCACTCTGGTTACTAGGGAAACAATACGTCTCTGAAGTCGTGTTCCTTGTTTGTACATTACAGTGGAATGTGTATGAATAAACACCCAAAGCATATGTCTCCTTACTTATGTTTGTTTTTTATATTTAATTTATATTTTTTATCAGAGTAATATTCCATTGCATACATGGACCACTTCTTTTGTATGCACTCATGTGTTGATGGACATTTTGGTTGTTCAAAGTCGTGGCTAGGGTAAAAAGTGCTGCCTCGTAAGGAGGTCAGCCTGTGTCTTTTTGATTCTGGTCTTCTCAGGGTATAGGCCCAGTACCGGGCCTACCAGATCGTATGGTAGCTTAATTTTTACCTTTAAACGCACCTCCTTTCTGTTCTCACTACTGGCTGTTACCATTTGATATCCCACCAGCAGCTACAGGCTACACAGTTCTCTAAAACTCCTTGAGCATTTACTGTTTAGAGATTATTTGCTGATGATCGTTCTGTCTGTTGGCAGGTTTACGTTTTTGTAGAATGGATTTGCATGTCTTCATTAATTCCTGATGTTAAGCTTTTTCCATGGCCTTCTTTGCTGAACAAGAAAAAAAGAAAGATAGGGAAAAATGAGTTAAATAGGCCTCCTGAAATTTTCTCCTTGAAAAGTTGCCCTCTTTGAATTTTTAGGTAGATATTCCAACCCAGGTATTTTTGAGGGCAGGTGTCGTTTACAGGCCTGCAATTCTTGTGAATATAATGGGACCCTTAGCCCTGTCTTTAAAGCTGCTTTGGCAGGAGACGGTCACCAGGCTGCGGCATTTCTCCATTCTTAAATCTGGTTACTAAGTCAACAGAGACTTCCTGGAAGCTGTGTTGCAAGGTTGTATGTTAGGATGGAATGAGCCAGGAAGCACCCCCATAGTTTTGTGCCCCATTAATTCTTGTTCGTATTTTAATTTTTATTTTTTATCACAGCAGATTTGATGATGATGTTTTGTGTGTTCTACGTGAGCCAGATGTGTGTGTTTTTGGCACCGATACGTATATGTATTCATCTTGGGATCCATTTGCCATGTAGGTTATGACACAGTGTTGAGTAGTCTTCTCTTGAAATTCTGCGGGTATTTTGTGATTACATATGTCACGTGTGTTTGCATATCTCCGTTAACTCCAACATCCTAATGTATCCGATCTTCGCAACTTTCCAATTGGTTAATCATAAGTCTGTTTAATAAACCCGTGATTGCCTTTCTCTGTGGAAATATCTTCATTGGTATCAATTTTTGGGTAACACCTATGATTGATATCATAGGATACGTGTCTTTCGCTTTCTGACTTACTTCAAGTTGTGTGACTACCTCCAGAGTCATCTATGGGTCTGCCAACTGCATTGTTTCATTTTTTTCCCATGGCTAATAATCCATCTGTACATGTACAAGTTATTCTTTGTCCATTCGTCTCCTGATGGACATTTTGTTTGTTTCTAGGTTTTGGCTCTTGTAACTCTGCTGCAGTGCAGTTTTGCCTGAATGTGTCATTCCATTTCTGTCTTCCTAGGTTATAGGCCAAGGAGTGGAACTGTGGGATCATATGGTATCTCAAGGTTTACCTTTTAAAGACTGTTCCATTCTATTTTCATTAGCGGCACTTACAAGTTTATGAGCCAATTAAAGTTGAGGGTATGCGTTTCTTCACAACCTCTTCAGCATTTACTGTTTGTATTTTTTGTGCTCACGGTCATTCTGACTGGTGTGAGGTGATACGTTTTTGTGGCTGGATTTGCATGTGTCTAATAATTCCTTATATGGAGCTTATAGCCATGTACTTTTTTATTGTTTTTTAAAGAGTGAGTACAGCTTACCTATTCAAATGGTTTCTTGAAGTATGTGTCACATTTTGAATTTTTTTGGCCATTACATCCCTCAACATATTTTGTTGGCAGGTGTCATTTAGAGCACTGCAGTCCTTGTGAATACGCAGTGACCTTTAGCACAGGTTTCAAAAGTGCTCTTGGGGCAAACGGGCACAGGGCGGCAGCATTTCTACGTTCCCCACACTGGTTACTAGGGAAAGAGTACCTTCCTGGAAGTAGTGTTCCTTGGGTGTAAATTAGAGTGGAATGTGCCCGGATAAACACCCAAAGCTTATGTCTCCTTACTTATGTTTGTTTTTTATAGTTATATTTTTTATCGGAGTAATACTCCATCTTGTACATGGACCACTTGTTCTTTGTGCATTCATGTGTTGATGGAAATTTTGGTTCTTCCAAGTCTTGGCTAGGGTAAATAGTGCTGCATCGTAGGATTGTCAGCCTGTGTCTTTTTGATTCTGGTATTGTCAGGTGATAGAGCCAGTAGCGAGCTACCAGATCATATGGTAGCTCAATTTTTACCCTTAAACGCACCTCCTTTAAGTTCTCACCACTGGCTGCTACTATTTGACCTCCCAGCAGCAGCTAGAGGGTACACAGTTCTCTAAAACCCCTTGAGCATTTATTGTTTAGAGCTTTTTTGCTGATGATCATTCTGACTGTTGTCAGGTAAACGTTTTTGTAGATTGAGTTGGCATGTCTTTATTAATCCCTGGTGTTGAGCTTCTTCCATTTTTGTGAAACCAAAAAAAACCAAGAAGGAAAAAAAATGTGAGTTAAACATACTCTTGAAACTGTCTTCTTGAAAGGTTGCCCTCTTTTGAATTTTCCGTCGATATTCGAAGCCAGGATTTGTTTTGAGGGCAGGTGTCATTTACAGATCTGCAATTCTTGTGAATATTAGGTGACCCTTAGCCCTGTGTTTGAAGCTGCTTTTGCAGGACACGGTCGCATGGCTGCGGCATTTCTCCATTCCCAAATCTGGTTACAAGGGCAAGAGAGCCTTCCTGTGTGTAACGTTCCAACTTGTACGTTAGAATGGAGTATGCCAGGAAAACCCCCCATTAGTTTATGTCTCATTACTTCTTGTTGGCTTTTCTTAATTTAATTTTTATTTGTTATCACAGCAAATTCGATTACAACGTTTTGTTTGTTCTAAGTGTGCAAGATGTGTTTCTTTCACACAAATACACATATCTGTTCATCTTCGGATCCATTTCCCATGTGGCTTACGACACAACGTTGAGTAGTCTTCTCTTGGTATTCCCTAGGTATTTAGTGCTTATATATTTCACATGTGTTGGCGTATCTCTGTTTCCCGCAATATGCTAATTTATCCAATCCTCAAACCTTTCCATTTGGTTAACCATACGTTTGTTGATCGAATCTTTGATTGCCTTTCTCTGTGAAAAACCTTCACTGGTATCAATTTTTAGGTAACACCATTAAGTGATATCACAGGATATGTGTCCTTCACTTTCTGAGTTACTTCAAGTTGTGATTACCACTAGACTCATCTATGGTGCTGCAGACGGCATTGTTTCATTTTTTTTGCCCGTGGCTCATATTCCGTCTGTACAAGTGCCAGTTCTTCTTTGTCCATACGTCTCTTGATGGACGTTTTGGTGGTTTCCATGTCTTGGCTATTGTTATACTGCTGCAGTGCAGTTTTGCCTGAATGTGTCATTCCATTTCTGTCTTCCTAGGTTATAGGCCAAGGAGTGGGTCTTCGCGATCATGTGGTATCGCAATGGTTACCTTTTAAAGGCTTCTCCGTTCTATTTTCATTAGTGGCACTTACCAGTTTACGAGGCACTTAAAGTTGAGGATATGAATTTCTTCAAAACCTCTTCAGCATTTATTGTTTGTATTTTTTGGCTGATGGTCATTCTGACCAGTGTGAGCTGATAGCTTTCTGTGGCTGGATTTGCCTATATCTAATAATTCCTTATATTGAGCTTATTGCTATGGACTTTTTTATTGTTTTGTAAAGAGTACAGCTTACCTATTCAAATGGTTTCTTAAAGTATGCGCCATATTTTGAATGTTCTTGGCCATTACCTCCTTCAACCATTTTGTTGGCAGGGGTCCTTTATAGCCCTGCAGTCCTTGGGAATATGAATTGACCTTTAGCACAGGTTTTAAGGCCGCTGTGGCGGCAAAGGGTCACGGGGCGGCAGCATTTCTACATTCCCCACTCTGGTTACTAGGGAAACAATACGTCTCTGAAGTCGTGTTCCTTGTTTGTACATTACAGTGGAATGTGTATGAATAAACACCCAAAGCATATGTCTCCTTACTTATGTTTGTTTTTTATATTTAATTTATATTTTTTATCAGAGTAATATTCCATTGCATACATGGACCACTTCTTTTGTATGCACTCATGTGTTGATGGACATTTTGGTTGTTCAAAGTCGTGGCTAGGGTAAAAAGTGCTGCCTCGTAAGGAGGTCAGCCTGTGTCTTTTTGATTCTGGTCTTCTCAGGGTATAGGCCCAGTACCGGGCCTACCAGATCGTATGGTAGCTTAATTTTTACCTTTAAACGCACCTCCTTTCTGTTCTCACTACTGGCTGTTACCATTTGATATCCCACCAGCAGCTACAGGCTACACAGTTCTCTAAAACCCCTTGAGCATTTACTGTTTAGAGATTATTTGCTGATGATCGTTCTGTCTGTTGGCAGGTATACGTTTTTGTAGAATGGATTTGCATGTCTTCATTAATTCCTGATGTTAAGCTTTTTCCATGGCCTTCTTTGCTGAACAAGAAAAAAAGAAAGATAGGGAAAAATGAGTTAAATAGGCCTCCTGAAATTTTCTCCTTGAAAAGTTGCCCTCTTTGAATTTTTAGGTAGATATTCCAACCCAGGTATTTTTGAGGGCAGGTGTCGTTTACAGGCCTGCAATTCTTGTGAATATAATGGGACCCTTAGCCCTGTCTTTAAAGCTGCTTTGGCAGGAGACGGTCACCAGGCTGCGGCATTTCTCCATTCTTAAATCTGGTTACTAAGTCAACAGAGACTTCCTGGAAGCTGTGTTGCAAGGTTGTATGTTAGGATGGAATGAGCCAGGAAGCACCCCCATAGTTTTGTGCCCCATTAATTCTTGTTCGTATTTTAATTTTTATTTTTTATCACAGCAGATTTGATGATGATGTTTTGTGTGTTCTACGTGAGCCAGATGTGTGTGTTTTTGGCACCGATACGTATATGTATTCATCTTGGGATCCATTTGCCATGTAGGTTATGACACAGTGTTGAGTAGTCTTCTCTTGAAATTCTGCGGGTATTTTGTGATTACATATGTCACGTGTGTTTGCATATCTCCGTTAACTCCAATATCCTAATGTATCCGATCTTCGCAACTTTCCAATTGGTTAATCATAAGTCTGTTTAATAAACCCGTGATTGCCTTTCTCTGTGGAAATATCTTCATTGGTATCAATTTTTGGGTAACACCTATGATTGATATCATAGGATACGTGTCTTTCGCTTTCTGACTTACTTCAAGTTGTGTGACTACCTCCAGAGTCATCTATGGGTCTGCCAACTGCATTGTTTCATTTTTTTCCCATGGCTAATAATCCACCTGTACATGTACAAGTTATTCTTTGTCCATTCGTCTCCTGATGGACATTTTGTTTGTTTCTAGGTTTTGGCTCTTGTAACTCTGCTGCAGTGCAGTTTTGCCTGAATGTGTCATTCCATTTCTGTCTTCCTAGGTTATAGGCCAAGGAGTGGAACTGTGGGATCATATGGTATCTCAAGGTTTACCTTTTAAAGACTGTTCCATTCTATTTTCATTAGCGGCACTTACAAGTTTATGAGCCAATTAAAGTTGAGGGTATGCGTTTCTTCACAACCTCTTCAGCATTTACTGTTTGTATTTTTTGTGCTCACGGTCATTCTGACTGGTGTGAGGTGATACGTTTTTGTGGCTGGATTTGCATGTGTCTAATAATTCCTTATATGGAGCTTATAGCCATGTACTTTTTTATTGTTTTTTAAAGAGTGAGTACAGCTTACCTATTCAAATGGTTTCTTGAAGTATGTGTCACATTTTGAATTTTTTTGGCCATTACATCCCTCAACATATTTTGTTGGCAGGTGTCATTTAGAGCACTGCAGTCCTTGTGAATACGCAGTGACCTTTAGCACAGGTTTCAAAAGTGCTCTTGGGGCAAACGGGCACAGGGCGGCAGCATTTCTACGTTCCCCACACTGGTTACTAGGGAAAGAGTACCTTCCTGGAAGTAGTGTTCCTTGGGTGTAAATTAGAGTGGAATGTGCCCGGATAAACACCCAAAGCTTATGTCTCCTTACTTATGTTTGTTTTTTATAGTTATATTTTTTATCGGAGTAATACTCCATCTTGTACATGGACCACTTGTTCTTTGTGCATTCATGTGTTGATGGAAATTTTGGTTCTTCCAAGTCTTGGCTAGGGTAAATAGTGCTGCATCGTAGGATTGTCAGCCTGTGTCTTTTTGATTCTGGTATTGTCAGGTGATAGAGCCAGTAGCGAGCTACCAGATCATATGGTAGCTCAATTTTTACCCTTAAACGCACCTCCTTTAAGTTCTCACCACTGGCTGCTACTATTTGACCTCCCAGCAGCAGCTAGAGGGTACACAGTTCTCTAAAACCCCTTGAGCATTTATTGTTTAGAGCTTTTTTGCTGATGATCATTCTGACTGTTGTCAGGTAAACGTTTTTGTAGATTGAGTTGGCATGTCTTTATTAATCCCTGGTGTTGAGCTTCTTCCATTTTTGTGAAACCAAAAAAAACCAAGAAGGAAAAAAAATGTGAGTTAAACATACTCTTGAAACTGTCTTCTTGAAAGGTTGCCCTCTTTTGAATTTTCCGTCGATATTCGAAGGCAGGATTTGTTTTGAGGGCAGGTGTCATTGACAGATCTGCAATTCCTGTGAATACTAGGTGACCCTTAGCCCTGTGTTTGAAGCTGCTTTTGCAGGACACGGTCGCATGGCTGCGGCATTTCTCCATTCCCAAATCTGGTTACAAGGGCAAGAGAGCCTTCCTGTGTGTAACGTTCCAACTTGTACGTTAGAATGGAGTATGCCAGGAAAACCCCCCATTAGTTTATGTCTCATTACTTCTTGTTGGCTTTTCTTAATTTAATTTTTATCTGTTATCACAGCAAATTCGATTACAACGTTTTGTTTGTTCTAGGTGTGCAAGATGTGTTTCTTGCACACAAATACACATATCTGTTCATCTTCGGATCCATTTCCCATGTGGCTTACGACACAACGTTGAGTAGTCTTCTCTTGGTATTCCGTAGGTATTTGGTGCTTATATATTTCACATGTGTTGGCGTAGCTCTGTTTCCCGCAATATGCTAATTTATCCAATCCTCAAACCTTTCCATTTGGTTAACCATACGTTTGTTGATCGAATCTTTGATTGCCTTGCTCTGTGAAAAACCTTCACTGGTATCAATTTTTAGGTAACACCATTAAGTGATATCACAGGATAAGTGTCCTTCACTTTCTGAGTTACTTCAAGTTGTGATTACCACTAGACTCATCTATGGTGCTGCAGACGGCATTGTTTCATTTTTTTTGCCCGTGGCTCATATTCCGTCTGTACAAGTGCCAGTTCTTCTTTGTCCATACGTCTCTTGATGGACGTTTTGGTGGTTTCCATGTCTTGGCTATTGTTATACTGCTGCAGTGCAGTTTTGCCTGAATGTGTCATTCCATTTCTGTCTTCCCAGGTTATAGGCCAAGGAGTGGGTCTTCGCGATCATGTGGTATCGCAATGGTTACCTTTTAAAGGCTTCTCCGTTCTATTTTCATTAGTGGCACTTACCAGTTTACGAGGCACTTAAAGTTGAGGATATGAATTTCTTCAAAACCTCTTCAGCATTTATTGTTTGTATTTTTTGGCTGATGGTCATTCTGACCAGTGTGAGCTGATAGCTTTCTGTGGCTGGATTTGCCTATATCTAATAATTCCTTATATTGAGCTTATTGCTATGGACTTTTTTATTGTTTTGTAAAGAGTACAGCTTACCTATTCAAATGGTTTCTTAAAGTATGCGCCATATTTTGAATGTTCTTGGCCATTACCTCCTTCAACCATTTTGTTGGCAGGGGTCCTTTATAGCCCTGCAGTCCTTGTGAATATGAATTGACCTTTAGCACAGGTTTTAAGGCCGCTGTGGCGGCAAAGGGTCACGGGGCGGCAGCATTTCTACATTCCCCACTCTGGTTACTAGGGAAACAATACGTCTCTGAAGTCGTGTTCCTTGTTTGTACATTACAGTGGAATGTGTATGAATAAACACCCAAAGCATATGTCTCCTTACTTATGTTTGTTTTTTATATTTAATTTATATTTTTTATCAGAGTAATATTCCATTGCATACATGGACCACTTCTTTTGTATGCACTCATGTGTTGATGGACATTTTGGTTGTTCAAAGTCGTGGCTAGGGTAAAAAGTGCTGCCTCGTAAGGAGGTCAGCCTGTGTCTTTTTGACTCTGGTCTTCTCAGGGTATAGGCCCAGTACCGGGCCTACCAGATCGTATGGTAGCTTAATTTTTACCTTTAAACGCACCTCCTTTCTGTTCTCACTACTGGCTGTTACCATTTGATATCCCACCAGCAGCTACAGGCTACACAGTTCTCTAAAACCCCTTGAGCATTTACTGTTTAGAGATTATTTGCTGATGATCGTTCTGTCTGTTGGCAGGTATACGTTTTTGTAGAATGGATTTGCATGTCTTCATTAATTCCTGATGTTAAGCTTTTTCCATGGCCTTCTTTGCTGAACAAGAAAAAAAGAAAGATAGGGAAAAATGAGTTAAATAGGCCTCCTGAAATTTTCTCCTTGAAAAGTTGCCCTCTTTGAATTTTTAGGTAGATATTCCAACCCAGGTATTTTTGAGGGCAGGTGTCGTTTACAGGCCTGCAATTCTTGTGAATATAATGGGACCCTTAGCCCTGTCTTTAAAGCTGCTTTGGCAGGAGACGGTCACCAGGCTGCGGCATTTCTCCATTCTTAAATCTGGTTACTAAGTCAACAGAGATTTCCTGGAAGCTGTGTTGCAAGGTTGTATGTTAGGATGGAATGAGCCAGGAAGCACCCCCATAGTTTTGTGCCCCATTAATTCTTGTTCGTATTTTAATTTTTATTTTTTATCACAGCAGATTTGATGATGATGTTTTGTGTGTTCTACGTGAGCCAGATGTGTGTGTTTTTGGCACCGATACGTATATGTATTCATCTTGGGATCCATTTGCCATGTAGGTTATGACACAGTGTTGAGTAGTCTTCTCTTGAAATTCTGCGGGTATTTTGTGATTACATATGTCACGTGTGTTTGCATATCTCCGTTAACTCCAACATCCTAATGTATCCGATCTTCGCAACTTTCCAATTGGTTAATCATAAGTCTGTTTAATAAACCCGTGATTGCCTTTCTCTGTGGAAATATCTTCATTGGTATCAATTTTTGGGTAACACCTATGATTGATATCATAGGATACGTGTCTTTCGCTTTCTGACTTACTTCAAGTTGTGTGACTACCTCCAGAGTCATCTATGGGTCTGCCAACTGCATTGTTTCATTTTTTTCCCATGGCTAATAATCCATCTGTACATGTACAAGTTATTCTTTGTCCATTCGTCTCCTGATGGACATTTTGTTTGTTTCTAGGTTTTGGCTCTTGTAACTCTGCTGCAGTGCAGTTTTGCCTGAATGTGTCATTCCATTTCTGTCTTCCTAGGTTATAGGCCAAGGAGTGGAACTGTGGGATCATATGGTATCTCAAGGTTTACCTTTTAAAGACTGTTCCATTCTATTTTCATTAGCGGCACTTACAAGTTTATGAGCCAATTAAAGTTGAGGGTATGCGTTTCTTCACAACCTCTTCAGCATTTACTGTTTGTATTTTTTGTGCTCACGGTCATTCTGACTGGTGTGAGGTGATACGTTTTTGTGGCTGGATTTGCATGTGTCTAATAATTCCTTATATGGAGCTTATAGCCATGTACTTTTTTATTGTTTTTTAAAGAGTGAGTACAGCTTACCTATTCAAATGGTTTCTTGAAGTATGTGTCACATTTTGAATTTTTTTGGCCATTACATCCCTCAACATATTTTGTTGGCAGGTGTCATTTAGAGCACTGCAGTCCTTGTGAATACGCAGTGACCTTTAGCACAGGTTTCAAAAGTGCTCTTGGGGCAAACGGGCACAGGGCGGCAGCATTTCTACGTTCCCCACACTGGTTACTAGGGAAAGAGTACCTTCCTGGAAGTAGTGTTCCTTGGGTGTAAATTAGAGTGGAATGTGCCCGGATAAACACCCAAAGCTTATGTCTCCTTACTTATGTTTGTTTTTTATAGTTATATTTTTTATCGGAGTAATACTCCATCTTGTACATGGACCACTTGTTCTTTGTGCATTCATGTGTTGATGGAAATTTTGGTTCTTCCAAGTCTTGGCTAGGGTAAATAGTGCTGCATCGTAGGATTGTCAGCCTGTGTCTTTTTGATTCTGGTATTGTCAGGTGATAGAGCCAGTAGCGAGCTACCAGATCATATGGTAGCTCAATTTTTACCCTTAAACGCACCTCCTTTAAGTTCTCACCACTGGCTGCTACTATTTGACCTCCCAGCAGCAGCTAGAGGGTACACAGTTCTCTAAAACCCCTTGAGCATTTATTGTTTAGAGCTTTTTTGCTGATGATCATTCTGACTGTTGTCAGGTAAACGTTTTTGTAGATTGAGTTGGCATGTCTTTATTAATCCCTGGTGTTGAGCTTCTTCCATTTTTGTGAAACCAAAAAAAACCAAGAAGGAAAAAAAATGTGAGTTAAACATACTCTTGAAACTGTCTTCTTGAAAGGTTGCCCTCTTTTGAATTTTCCGTCGATATTCGAAGCCAGGATTTGTTTTGAGGGCAGGTGTCATTTACAGATCTGCAATTCTTGTGAATATTAGGTGACCCTTAGCCCTGTGTTTGAAGCTGCTTTTGCAGGACACGGTCGCATGGCTGCGGCATTTCTCCATTCCCAAATCTGGTTACAAGGGCAAGAGAGCCTTCCTGTGTGTAACGTTCCAACTTGTACGTTAGAATGGAGTATGCCAGGAAAACCCCCCATTAGTTTATGTCTCATTACTTCTTGTTGGCTTTTCTTAATTTAATTTTTATCTGTTATCACAGCAAATTCGATTACAACGTTTTGTTTGTTCTAGGTGTGCAAGATGTGTTTCTTGCACACAAATACACATATCTGTTCATCTTCGGATCCATTTCCCATGTGGCTTACGACACAACGTTGAGTAGTCTTCTCTTGGTATTCCGTAGGTATTTGGTGCTTATATATTTCACATGTGTTGGCGTAGCTCTGTTTCCCGCAATATGCTAATTTATCCAATCCTCAAACCTTTCCATTTGGTTAACCATACGTTTGTTGATCGAATCTTTGATTGCCTTGCTCTGTGAAAAACCTTCACTGGTATCAATTTTTAGGTAACACCATTAAGTGATATCACAGGATAAGTGTCCTTCACTTTCTGAGTTACTTCAAGTTGTGATTACCACTAGACTCATCTATGGTGCTGCAGACGGCATTGTTTCATTTTTTTTGCCCGTGGCTCATATTCCGTCTGTACAAGTGCCAGTTCTTCTTTGTCCATACGTCTCTTGATGGACGTTTTGGTGGTTTCCATGTCTTGGCTATTGTTATACTGCTGCAGTGCAGTTTTGCCTGAATGTGTCATTCCATTTCTGTCTTCCCAGGTTATAGGCCAAGGAGTGGGTCTTCGCGATCATGTGGTATCGCAATGGTTACCTTTTAAAGGCTTCTCCGTTCTATTTTCATTAGTGGCACTTACCAGTTTACGAGGCACTTAAAGTTGAGGATATGAATTTCTTCAAAACCTCTTCAGCATTTATTGTTTGTATTTTTTGGCTGATGGTCATTCTGACCAGTGTGAGCTGATAGCTTTCTGTGGCTGGATTTGCCTATATCTAATAATTCCTTATATTGAGCTTATTGCTATGGACTTTTTTATTGTTTTGTAAAGAGTACAGCTTACCTATTCAAATGGTTTCTTAAAGTATGCGCCATATTTTGAATGTTCTTGGCCATTACCTCCTTCAACCATTTTGTTGGCAGGGGTCCTTTATAGCCCTGCAGTCCTTGTGAATATGAATTGACCTTTAGCACAGGTTTTAAGGCCGCTGTGGCGGCAAAGGGTCACGGGGCGGCAGCATTTCTACATTCCCCACTCTGGTTACTAGGGAAACAATACGTCTCTGAAGTCGTGTTCCTTGTTTGTACATTACAGTGGAATGTGTATGAATAAACACCCAAAGCATATGTCTCCTTACTTATGTTTGTTTTTTATATTTAATTTATATTTTTTATCAGAGTAATATTCCATTGCATACATGGACCACTTCTTTTGTATGCACTCATGTGTTGATGGACATTTTGGTTGTTCAAAGTCGTGGCTAGGGTAAAAAGTGCTGCCTCGTAAGGAGGTCAGCCTGTGTCTTTTTGACTCTGGTCTTCTCAGGGTATAGGCCCACTACCGGGCCTACCAGATCGTATGGTAGCTTAATTTTTACCTTTAAACGCACCTCCTTTCTGTTCTCACTACTGGCTGTTACCATTTGATATCCCACCAGCAGCTACAGGCTACACAGTTCTCTAAAACCCCTTGAGCATTTACTGTTTAGAGATTATTTGCTGATGATCGTTCTGTCTGTTGGCAGGTATACGTTTTTGTAGAATGGATTTGCATGTCTTCATTAATTCCTGATGTTAAGCTTTTTCCATGGCCTTCTTTGCTGAACAAGAAAAAAAGAAAGATAGGGAAAAATGAGTTAAATAGGCCTCCTGAAATTTTCTCCTTGAAAAGTTGCCCTCTTTGAATTTTTAGGTAGATATTCCAACCCAGGTATTTTTGAGGGCAGGTGTCGTTTACAGGCCTGCAATTCTTGTGAATATAATGGGACCCTTAGCCCTGTCTTTAAAGCTGCTTTGGCAGGAGACGGTCACCAGGCTGCGGCATTTCTCCATTCTTAAATCTGGTTACTAAGTCAACAGAGACTTCCTGGAAGCTGTGTTGCAAGGTTGTATGTTAGGATGGAATGAGCCAGGAAGCACCCCCATAGTTTTGTGCCCCATTAATTCTTGTTCGTATTTTAATTTTTATTTTTTATCACAGCAGGTTTGATGATGATGTTTTGTGTGTTCTACGTGAGCCAGATGTGTGTGTTTTTGGCACCGATACGTATATGTATTCATCTTGGGATCCATTTGCCATGTAGGTTATGACACAGTGTTGAGTAGTCTTCTCTTGAAATTCTGCGGGTATTTTGTGATTACATATGTCACGTGTGTTTGTATATCTCCGTTAACTCCAATATCCTAATGTATCCGATCTTCGCAACTTTCCAATTGGTTAATCATAAGTCTGTTTAATAAACCCGTGATTGCCTTTCTCTGTGGAAATATCTTCATTGGTATCAATTTTTGGGTAACACCTATGATTGATATCATAGGATACGTGTCTTTCGCTTTCTGACTTACTTCAAGTTGTGTGACTACCTCCAGAGTCATCTATGGGTCTGCCAACTGCATTGTTTCATTTTTTTCCCATGGCTAATAATCCATCTGTACATGTACAAGTTATTCTTTGTCCATTCGTCTCCTGATGGACATTTTGTTTGTTTCTAGGTTTTGGCTCTTGTAACTCTGCTGCAGTGCAGTTTTGCCTGAATGTGTCATTCCATTTCTGTCTTCCTAGGTTATAGGCCAAGGAGTGGAACTGTGGGATCATATGGTATCTCAAGGTTTACCTTTTAAAGACTGTTCCATTCTATTTTCATTAGCGGCACTTACAAGTTTATGAGCCAATTAAAGTTGAGGGTATGCGTTTCTTCACAACCTCTTCAGCATTTACTGTTTGTATTTTTTGTGCTCACGGTCATTCTGACTGGTGTGAGGTGATACGTTTTTGTGGCTGGATTTGCATGTGTCTAATAATTCCTTATATGGAGCTTATAGCCATGTACTTTTTTATTGTTTTTTAAAGAGTGAGTACAGCTTACCTATTCAAATGGTTTCTTGAAGTATGTGTCACATTTTGAATTTTTTTGGCCATTACATCCCTCAACATATTTTGTTGGCAGGTGTCATTTAGAGCACTGCAGTCCTTGTGAATACGCAGTGACCTTTAGCACAGGTTTCAAAAGTGCTCTTGGGGCAAACGGGCACAGGGCGGCAGCATTTCTACGTTCCCCACACTGGTTACTAGGGAAAGAGTACCTTCCTGGAAGTAGTGTTCCTTGGGTGTAAATTAGAGTGGAATGTGCCCGGATAAACACCCAAAGCTTATGTCTCCTTACTTATGTTTGTTTTTTATAGTTATATTTTTTATCGGAGTAATACTCCATCTTGTACATGGACCACTTGTTCTTTGTGCATTCATGTGTTGATGGAAATTTTGGTTCTTCCAAGTCTTGGCTAGGGTAAATAGTGCTGCATCGTAGGATTGTCAGCCTGTGTCTTTTTGATTCTGGTATTGTCAGGTGATAGAGCCAGTAGCGAGCTACCAGATCATATGGTAGCTCAATTTTTACCCTTAAACGCACCTCCTTTAAGTTCTCACCACTGGCTGCTACTATTTGACCTCCCAGCAGCAGCTAGAGGGTACACAGTTCTCTAAAACCCCTTGAGCATTTATTGTTTAGAGCTTTTTTGCTGATGATCATTCTGACTGTTGTCAGGTAAACGTTTTTGTAGATTGAGTTGGCATGTCTTTATTAATCCCTGGTGTTGAGCTTCTTCCATTTTTGTGAAACCAAAAAAAACCAAGAAGGAAAAAAAATGTGAGTTAAACATACTCTTGAAACTGTCTTCTTGAAAGGTTGCCCTCTTTTGAATTTTCCGTCGATATTCGAAGCCAGGATTTGTTTTGAGGGCAGGTGTCATTTACAGATCTGCAATTCTTGTGAATATTAGGTGACCCTTAGCCCTGTGTTTGAAGCTGCTTTTGCAAGACACGGTCGCATGGCTGCGGCATTTCTCCATTCCCAAATCTGGTTACAAGGGCAAGAGAGCCTTCCTGTGTGTAACGTTCCAACTTGTACGTTAGAATGGAGTATGCCAGGAAAACCCCCCATTAGTTTATGTCTCATTACTTCTTGTTGGCTTTTCTTAATTTAATTTTTATCTGTTATCACAGCAAATTCGATTACAACGTTTTGTTTGTTCTAGGTGTGCAAGATGTGTTTCTTGCACACAAATACACATATCTGTTCATCTTCGGATCCATTTCCCATGTGGCTTACGACACAACGTTGAGTAGTCTTCTCTTGGTATTCCGTAGGTATTTGGTGCTTATATATTTCACATGTGTTGGCGTAGCTCTGTTTCCCGCAATATGCTAATTTATCCAATCCTCAAACCTTTCCATTTGGTTAACCATACGTTTGTTGATCGAATCTTTGATTGCCTTGCTCTGTGAAAAACCTTCACTGGTATCAATTTTTAGGTAACACCATTAAGTGATATCACAGGATAAGTGTCCTTCACTTTCTGAGTTACTTCAAGTTGTGATTACCACTAGACTCATCTATGGTGCTGCAGACGGCATTGTTTCATTTTTTTTGCCCGTGGCTCATATTCCGTCTGTACAAGTGCCAGTTCTTCTTTGTCCATACGTCTCTTGATGGACGTTTTGGTGGTTTCCATGTCTTGGCTATTGTTATACTGCTGCAGTGCAGTTTTGCCTGAATGTGTCATTCCATTTCTGTCTTCCCAGGTTATAGGCCAAGGAGTGGGTCTTCGCGATCATGTGGTATCGCAATGGTTACCTTTTAAAGGCTTCTCCGTTCTATTTTCATTAGTGGCACTTACCAGTTTACGAGGCACTTAAAGTTGAGGATATGAATTTCTTCAAAACCTCTTCAGCATTTATTGTTTGTATTTTTTGGCTGATGGTCATTCTGACCAGTGTGAGCTGATAGCTTTCTGTGGCTGGATTTGCCTATATCTAATAATTCCTTATATTGAGCTTATTGCTATGGACTTTTTTATTGTTTTGTAAAGAGTACAGCTTACCTATTCAAATGGTTTCTTAAAGTATGCGCCATATTTTGAATGTTCTTGGCCATTACCTCCTTCAACCATTTTGTTGGCAGGGGTCCTTTATAGCCCTGCAGTCCTTGTGAATATGAATTGACCTTTAGCACAGGTTTTAAGGCCGCTGTGGCGGCAAAGGGTCACGGGGCGGCAGCATTTCTACATTCCCCACTCTGGTTACTAGGGAAACAATACGTCTCTGAAGTCGTGTTCCTTGTTTGTACATTACAGTGGAATGTGTATGAATAAACACCCAAAGCATATGTCTCCTTACTTATGTTTGTTTTTTATATTTAATTTATATTTTTTATCAGAGTAATATTCCATTGCATACATGGACCACTTCTTTTGTATGCACTCATGTGTTGATGGACATTTTGGTTGTTCAAAGTCGTGGCTAGGGTAAAAAGTGCTGCCTCGTAAGGAGGTCAGCCTGTGTCTTTTTGACTCTGGTCTTCTCAGGGTATAGGCCCAGTACCGGGCCTACCAGATCGTATGGTAGCTTAATTTTTACCTTTAAACGCACCTCCTTTCTGTTCTCACTACTGGCTGTTACCATTTGATATCCCACCAGCAGCTACAGGCTACACAGTTCTCTAAAACCCCTTGAGCATTTACTGTTTAGAGATTATTTGCTGATGATCGTTCTGTCTGTTGGCAGGTATACGTTTTTGTAGAATGGATTTGCATGTCTTCATTAATTCCTGATGTTAAGCTTTTTCCATGGCCTTCTTTGCTGAACAAGAAAAAAAGAAAGATAGGGAAAAATGAGTTAAATAGGCCTCCTGAAATTTTCTCCTTGAAAAGTTGCCCTCTTTGAATTTTTAGGTAGATATTCCAACCCAGGTATTTTTGAGGGCAGGTGTCGTTTACAGGCCTGCAATTCTTGTGAATATAATGGGACCCTTAGCCCTGTCTTTAAAGCTGCTTTGGCAGGAGACGGTCACCAGGCTGCGGCATTTCTCCATTCTTAAATCTGGTTACTAAGTCAACAGAGACTTCCTGGAAGCTGTGTTGCAAGGTTGTATGTTAGGATGGAATGAGCCAGGAAGCACCCCCATAGTTTTGTGCCCCATTAATTCTTGTTCGTATTTTAATTTTTATTTTTTATCACAGCAGGTTTGATGATGATGTTTTGTGTGTTCTACGTGAGCCAGATGTGTGTGTTTTTGGCACCGATACGTATATGTATTCATCTTGGGATCCATTTGCCATGTAGGTTATGACACAGTGTTGAGTAGTCTTCTCTTGAAATTCTGCGGGTATTTTGTGATTACATATGTCACGTGTGTTTGTATATCTCCGTTAACTCCAATATCCTAATGTATCCGATCTTCGCAACTTTCCAATTGGTTAATCATAAGTCTGTTTAATAAACCCGTGATTGCCTTTCTCTGTGGAAATATCTTCATTGGTATCAATTTTTGGGTAACACCTATGATTGATATCATAGGATACGTGTCTTTCGCTTTCTGACTTACTTCAAGTTGTGTGACTACCTCCAGAGTCATCTATGGGTCTGCCAACTGCATTGTTTCATTTTTTTCCCATGGCTAATAATCCATCTGTACATGTACAAGTTATTCTTTGTCCATTCGTCTCCTGATGGACATTTTGTTTGTTTCTAGGTTTTGGCTCTTGTAACTCTGCTGCAGTGCAGTTTTGCCTGAATGTGTCATTCCATTTCTGTCTTCCTAGGTTATAGGCCAAGGAGTGGAACTGTGGGATCATATGGTATCTCAAGGTTTACCTTTTAAAGACTGTTCCATTCTATTTTCATTAGCGGCACTTACAAGTTTATGAGCCAATTAAAGTTGAGGGTATGCGTTTCTTCACAACCTCTTCAGCATTTACTGTTTGTATTTTTTGTGCTCACGGTCATTCTGACTGGTGTGAGGTGATACGTTTTTGTGGCTGGATTTGCATGTGTCTAATAATTCCTTATATGGAGCTTATAGCCATGTACTTTTTTATTGTTTTTTAAAGAGTGAGTACAGCTTACCTATTCAAATGGTTTCTTGAAGTATGTGTCACATTTTGAATTTTTTTAGCCATTACATCCCTCAACATATTTTGTTGGCAGGTGTCATTTAGAGCACTGCAGTCCTTGTGAATACGCAGTGACCTTTAGCACAGGTTTCAAAAGTGCTCTTGGGGCAAACGGGCACAGGGCGGCAGCATTTCTACGTTCCCCACACTGGTTACTAGGGAAAGAGTACCTTCCTGGAAGTAGTGTTCCTTGGGTGTAAATTAGAGTGGAATGTGCCCGGATAAACACCCAAAGCTTATGTCTCCTTACTTATGTTTGTTTTTTATAGTTATATTTTTTATCGGAGTAATACTCCATCTTGTACATGGACCACTTGTTCTTTGTGCATTCATGTGTTGATGGAAATTTTGGTTCTTCCAAGTCTTGGCTAGGGTAAATAGTGCTGCATCGTAGGATTGTCAGCCTGTGTCTTTTTGATTCTGGTATTGTCAGGTGATAGAGCCAGTAGCGAGCTACCAGATCATATGGTAGCTCAATTTTTACCCTTAAACGCACCTCCTTTAAGTTCTCACCACTGGCTGCTACTATTTGACCTCCCAGCAGCAGCTAGAGGGTACACAGTTCTCTAAAACCCCTTGAGCATTTATTGTTTAGAGCTTTTTTGCTGATGATCATTCTGACTGTTGTCAGGTAAACGTTTTTGTAGATTGAGTTGGCATGTCTTTATTAATCCCTGGTGTTGAGCTTCTTCCATTTTTGTGAAACCAAAAAAAACCAAGAAGGAAAAAAAATGTGAGTTAAACATACTCTTGAAACTGTCTTCTTGAAAGGTTGCCCTCTTTTGAATTTTCCGTCGATATTCGAAGCCAGGATTTGTTTTGAGGGCAGGTGTCATTTACAGATCTGCAATTCTTGTGAATATTAGGTGACCCTTAGCCCTGTGTTTGAAGCTGCTTTTGCAAGACACGGTCGCATGGCTGCGGCATTTCTCCATTCCCAAATCTGGTTACAAGGGCAAGAGAGCCTTCCTGTGTGTAACGTTCCAACTTGTACGTTAGAATGGAGTATGCCAGGAAAACCCCCCATTAGTTTATGTCTCATTACTTCTTGTTGGCTTTTCTTAATTTAATTTTTATCTGTTATCACAGCAAATTCGATTACAACGTTTTGTTTGTTCTAGGTGTGCAAGATGTGTTTCTTGCACACAAATACACATATCTGTTCATCTTCGGATCCATTTCCCATGTGGCTTACGACACAACGTTGAGTAGTCTTCTCTTGGTATTCCGTAGGTATTTGGTGCTTATATATTTCACATGTGTTGGCGTAGCTCTGTTTCCCGCAATATGCTAATTTATCCAATCCTCAAACCTTTCCATTTGGTTAACCATACGTTTGTTGATCGAATCTTTGATTGCCTTGCTCTGTGAAAAACCTTCACTGGTATCAATTTTTAGGTAACACCATTAAGTGATATCACAGGATAAGTGTCCTTCACTTTCTGAGTTACTTCAAGTTGTGATTACCACTAGACTCATCTATGGTGCTGCAGACGGCATTGTTTCATTTTTTTTGCCCGTGGCTCATATTCCGTCTGTACAAGTGCCAGTTCTTCTTTGTCCATACGTCTCTTGATGGACGTTTTGGTGGTTTCCATGTCTTGGCTATTGTTATACTGCTGCAGTGCAGTTTTGCCTGAATGTGTCATTCCATTTCTGTCTTCCCAGGTTATAGGCCAAGGAGTGGGTCTTCGCGATCATGTGGTATCGCAATGGTTACCTTTTAAAGGCTTCTCCGTTCTATTTTCATTAGTGGCACTTACCAGTTTACGAGGCACTTAAAGTTGAGGATATGAATTTCTTCAAAACCTCTTCAGCATTTATTGTTTGTATTTTTTGGCTGATGGTCATTCTGACCAGTGTGAGCTGATAGCTTTCTGTGGCTGGATTTGCCTATATCTAATAATTCCTTATATTGAGCTTATTGCTATGGACTTTTTTATTGTTTTGTAAAGAGTACAGCTTACCTATTCAAATGGTTTCTTAAAGTATGCGCCATATTTTGAATGTTCTTGGCCATTACCTCCTTCAACCATTTTGTTGGCAGGGGTCCTTTATAGCCCTGCAGTCCTTGTGAATATGAATTGACCTTTAGCACAGGTTTTAAGGCCGCTGTGGCGGCAAAGGGTCACGGGGCGGCAGCATTTCTACATTCCCCACTCTGGTTACTAGGGAAACAATACGTCTCTGAAGTCGTGTTCCTTGTTTGTACATTACAGTGGAATGTGTATGAATAAACACCCAAAGCATATGTCTCCTTACTTATGTTTGTTTTTTATATTTAATTTATATTTTTTATCAGAGTAATATTCCATTGCATACATGGACCACTTCTTTTGTATGCACTCATGTGTTGATGGACATTTTGGTTGTTCAAAGTCGTGGCTAGGGTAAAAAGTGCTGCCTCGTAAGGAGGTCAGCCTGTGTCTTTTTGACTCTGGTCTTCTCAGGGTATAGGCCCAGTACCGGGCCTACCAGATCGTATGGTAGCTTAATTTTTACCTTTAAACGCACCTCCTTTCTGTTCTCACTACTGGCTGTTACCATTTGATATCCCACCAGCAGCTACAGGCTACACAGTTCTCTAAAACCCCTTGAGCATTTACTGTTTAGAGATTATTTGCTGATGATCGTTCTGTCTGTTGGCAGGTATACGTTTTTGTAGAATGGATTTGCATGTCTTCATTAATTCCTGATGTTAAGCTTTTTCCATGGCCTTCTTTGCTGAACAAGAAAAAAAGAAAGATAGGGAAAAATGAGTTAAATAGGCCTCCTGAAATTTTCTCCTTGAAAAGTTGCCCTCTTTGAATTTTTAGGTAGATATTCCAACCCAGGTATTTTTGAGGGCAGGTGTCGTTTACAGGCCTGCAATTCTTGTGAATATAATGGGACCCTTAGCCCTGTCTTTAAAGCTGCTTTGGCAGGAGACGGTCACCAGGCTGCGGCATTTCTCCATTCTTAAATCTGGTTACTAAGTCAACAGAGACATCCTGGAAGCTGTGTTGCAAGGTTGTATGTTAGGATGGAATGAGCCAGGAAGCACCCCCATAGTTTTGTGCCCCATTAATTCTTGTTCGTATTTTAATTTTTATTTTTTATCACAGCAGGTTTGATGATGATGTTTTGTGTGTTCTACGTGAGCCAGATGTGTGTGTTTTTGGCACCGATACGTATATGTATTCATCTTGGGATCCATTTGCCATGTAGGTTATGACACAGTGTTGAGTAGTCTTCTCTTGAAATTCTGCGGGTATTTTGTGATTACATATGTCACGTGTGTTTGTATATCTCCGTTAACTCCAATATCCTAATGTATCCGATCTTCGCAACTTTCCAATTGGTTAATCATAAGTCTGTTTAATAAACCCGTGATTGCCTTTCTCTGTGGAAATATCTTCATTGGTATCAATTTTTGGGTAACACCTATGATTGATATCATAGGATACGTGTCTTTCGCTTTCTGACTTACTTCAAGTTGTGTGACTACCTCCAGAGTCATCTATGGGTCTGCCAACTGCATTGTTTCATTTTTTTCCCATGGCTAATAATCCATCTGTACATGTACAAGTTATTCTTTGTCCATTCGTCTCCTGATGGACATTTTGTTTGTTTCTAGGTTTTGGCTCTTGTAACTCTGCTGCAGTGCAGTTTTGCCTGAATGTGTCATTCCATTTCTGTCTTCCTAGGTTATAGGCCAAGGAGTGGAACTGTGGGATCATATGGTATCTCAAGGTTTACCTTTTAAAGACTGTTCCATTCTATTTTCATTAGCGGCACTTACAAGTTTATGAGCCAATTAAAGTTGAGGGTATGCGTTTCTTCACAACCTCTTCAGCATTTACTGTTTGTATTTTTTGTGCTCACGGTCATTCTGACTGGTGTGAGGTGATACGTTTTTGTGGCTGGATTTGCATGTGTCTAATAATTCCTTATATGGAGCTTATAGCCATGTACTTTTTTATTGTTTTTTAAAGAGTGAGTACAGCTTACCTATTCAAATGGTTTCTTGAAGTATGTGTCACATTTTGAATTTTTTGGGCCATTACATCCCTCAACATATTTTGTTGGCAGGTGTCATTTAGAGCACTGCAGTCCTTGTGAATACGCAGTGACCTTTAGCACAGGTTTCAAAAGTGCTCTTGGGGCAAACGGGCACAGGGCGGCAGCATTTCTACGTTCCCCACACTGGTTACTAGGGAAAGAGTACCTTCCTGGAAGTAGTGTTCCTTGGGTGTAAATTAGAGTGGAATGTGCCCGGATAAACACCCAAAGCTTATGTCTCCTTACTTATGTTTGTTTTTTATAGTTATATTTTTTATCGGAGTAATACTCCATCTTGTACATGGACCACTTGTTCTTTGTGCATTCATGTGTTGATGGAAATTTTGGTTCTTCCAAGTCTTGGCTAGGGTAAATAGTGCTGCATCGTAGGATTGTCAGCCTGTGTCTTTTTGATTCTGGTATTGTCAGGTGATAGAGCCAGTAGCGAGCTACCAGATCATATGGTAGCTCAATTTTTACCCTTAAACGCACCTCCTTTAAGTTCTCACCACTGGCTGCTACTATTTGACCTCCCAGCAGCAGCTAGAGGGTACACAGTTCTCTAAAACCCCTTGAGCATTTATTGTTTAGAGCTTTTTTGCTGATGATCATTCTGACTGTTGTCAGGTAAACGTTTTTGTAGATTGAGTTGGCATGTCTTTATTAATCCCTGGTGTTGAGCTTCTTCCATTTTTGTGAAACCAAAAAAAACCAAGAAGGAAAAAAAATGTGAGTTAAACATACTCTTGAAACTGTCTTCTTGAAAGGTTGCCCTCTTTTGAATTTTCCGTCGATATTCGAAGCCAGGATTTGTTTTGAGGGCAGGTGTCATTTACAGATCTGCAATTCTTGTGAATATTAGGTGACCCTTAGCCCTGTGTTTGAAGCTGCTTTTGCAGGACACGGTCGCATGGCTGCGGCATTTCTCCATTCCCAAATCTGGTTACAAGGGCAAGAGAGCCTTCCTGTGTGTAACGTTCCAACTTGTACGTTAGAATGGAGTATGCCAGGAAAACCCCCCATTAGTTTATGTCTCATTACTTCTTGTTGGCTTTTCTTAATTTAATTTTTATCTGTTATCACAGCAAATTCGATTACAACGTTTTGTTTGTTCTAGGTGTGCAAGATGTGTTTCTTGCACACAAATACACATATCTGTTCATCTTCGGATCCATTTCCCATGTGGCTTACGACACAACGTTGAGTAGTCTTCTCTTGGTATTCCGTAGGTATTTGGTGCTTATATATTTCACATGTGTTGGCGTAGCTCTGTTTCCCGCAATATGCTAATTTATCCAATCCTCAAACCTTTCCATTTGGTTAACCATACGTTTGTTGATCGAATCTTTGATTGCCTTGCTCTGTGAAAAACCTTCACTGGTATCAATTTTTAGGTAACACCATTAAGTGATATCACAGGATAAGTGTCCTTCACTTTCTGAGTTACTTCAAGTTGTGATTACCACTAGACTCATCTATGGTGCTGCAGACGGCATTGTTTCATTTTTTTTGCCCGTGGCTCATATTCCGTCTGTACAAGTGCCAGTTCTTCTTTGTCCATACGTCTCTTGATGGACGTTTTGGTGGTTTCCATGTCTTGGCTATTGTTATACTGCTGCAGTGCAGTTTTGCCTGAATGTGTCATTCCATTTCTGTCTTCCCAGGTTATAGGCCAAGGAGTGGGTCTTCGCGATCATGTGGTATCGCAATGGTTACCTTTTAAAGGCTTCTCCGTTCTATTTTCATTAGTGGCACTTACCAGT